>NW_027446277.1:0-68162 GCF_038048845.1 Mixophyes fleayi | reverse complement strand
TGAATCATGAATTGAATCATGAATTATGAGTCATGAATTGAATCATGAATCATGAATTGAATCATGAATCATGAATCATGAATCATGAATCATAAATCATGAATTGAATCATGAATCATGAATCATGAATCGAATCATGAATCATGAATTGAATCATGAATCATGAATTGAATCATGAATCATGAATTGAATCATGAATCATGAAATGAATCATGAATCATGAATTGAATCATGAATTGAATCATGAATCATGAATTGAATCATGAATTAAATCATGAATCATGAATCATAAATTGAATCAAAAATTGAATCATGAATCATGAATCATGAATTGAATCATGAATCATGAATCATGAATTGAATCATGAATCATGAATCATGAATTGAATCATGAATCATGAATTGAATCATGAATCATGAATTGAATCATGAATTGAATCATAAATCATGAATCATGAATCATGAAGTGAATTATGAATCATGAATCATGAATCGAATCATGAATCATGAATCAAAAATCATGAATCGAATCATGAATTATGAATTGAATCATGAATCATGAATCATGAATTGAATCATGAATCATGAATCATGAATCATAAATCAAATCATGAATCATGAATTGAATCATGAATCATGAATCATCAATCATAAATCAAATCATGAATCATAAATTGAATCAGGATTCGAATCATGAATTGAATCATGAATCATGAATTGAATCATGAATCTTAAATCATGAATCATGAATTGAATCATGAATCGAATCATGAATCATGAATTGAATCATGAATCATGAATCATGAATTGAATCATGAATCATGAATTGAATCCTGAATTGAATCATGAATAATGAATTGAATCATGAATTAAATCACGAATCATGAATAATAAATTGAATCATGAATCATGAATCATGAATTGAATCATGAATTGAATCATGAATCATGAATCATGAATTGAATCATGAATCATGAATTGAATCATGAATCATGAATCATGAAATAAAACATGAAACATGAATCATGAATTGAATCATGAATCATGAATTGAATCATGAATCATGAATCATGAATCGAATCATGAATCATGAAACATGAATTGAATCATGAATCATGAATCATGAATTGAGTAATGAATCATGAATTATGAATTATGAATTGAATCATGAATCATGAACCATGAATTGAATCATAAATCATGAATTATGAATCGAATCATGAATCATGAATTGAATCAAAAATCATGAATTATGAATCGAATCATGAATCATGAATCATGAATTGAATCATGAATCATGAATTGAATCCTGAATTGAATCATGAATAATGAATTGAATCATGAATCATGAATCATGAATCATGAATCATGAATTGAATCATGAATCATGAATCATGAATTGAATCATGAATTGAATCATGAATCATGAATCATGAATCATGAATCATGTATTGAATCATGAATCATGAATCATGAATTGAATCATGAATCATGAATCATGAAATAAAACATGAATCATGAATCATGAATTGAATCATGAATCATGAATTGAATCATGAATCATGAATCATGAATCGAATCATGAATCATGAATTGAATCATGAATCATGAATCATGAATTGAGTCATGAATCATGAATTATGAATTGAATCATGAATCATGAACCATGAATTGAATCATAAATCATGAATTATGAATCAAATCATGAATCATGAATCATGAATTGAATCATGAATCATGAATTGAATCATGAATCATGAATCATGAATCATGAATCGAATCATAAATCATGAATTATGAATCATGACTTGATTCATGAATCATGAATTATGAATCATGAATTGAATCATGAATCATGAATTATGAATCATGAATTGAATCATGAATCATGAACCATGAATCATGAATTAAATCATGAATCATGAATCATGAATCATGAATTGAATCATGAATCATGAATCAAATCATAATTCATGAATCATGAATCGAATCATGAATCATGAATCATGAATTGAATCATGAATCATGAATTGAATCATGAATCATGAATCATGAATCATGAATTGAATCATGAATCATGAATCGAATCATAAATCATGAATTATGAATCATGAATTGAATCATGAATCATGAATTGAATCATGAATCGAAACATGAATCATGAATCATGAATTGAATCATAAATCATGAATCGAGTCATGAATCGAATCATAAATTATAAATTAAATCATGAATCATGAATCATGAATTGAATCATAATTCATGAATCATGAATCATGAATTGAATCATGAATCATGAATCATGAATCATGAATCGAATCATGAATCATGAATTGAATTATGAATCATGAATTGAATCATGAATCATGAATTGAATCATGAATCATGAATCATTAATTTAATCATGAATTTAATCATAAATCATGAATCATGAATCATGAATTGAATCATGAATCATGAATTGAATCATGAATTGAATCATGAATCATGAATTGAATCTTGAATCATGAATCATGAATCATGAATCATAAATTTAATCATGAATCATGAATTGAATCATGAATTGAATCATGAATCATGAATCATGAATTGAATCATGAATCATTAATCATGAATTGAATCATGAATCATGAATCGAATGATGAATCATGAATTGAATCATGAATCGAATCATGAATCATGAATCATGAATTGAATCATGAATCATGAATTGAATCATGAATCATGAATTGAATCATGAATCATGAATCGAATCATGAATCATGAATTGAGTTGAATCATGAATTAAATCATGAATCATGAATCATGAATCATGAATCATGAATCAAATCATGAATCATGAGTCAAGAATCATGAATCGAATCATGAATCATGAATCATGAATTGAATCATGAATCATGAATCATGAATTGAATCATGAATCATGAATCATGAATTGAATCATGAATCATGAATCAAGAATCATGAATCGAATCATGAATCATGAATTGAATCATGAATCATGAATTGAATCATGAATCATGAATCATGAATTGAATCATGAATCATGAATCATGAATCATGAATTGAATCATTAATCATGAATCAAATCATGATTCATGAATTGAATCATGAATCATGAATCGAATCATGAATCATGAATCATGAATTAAATCATGAATCATGAATTGAATCATGAATCATGAATCGAATCATGAATCATGAATCATGAATTAAATCATGAATCATGAATTGAATCATGAATCATGAATCGAATCATGAATCATGAATTGAATTGAATCATGAATTAAATCATGAATCATGAATCATGAATCGAATCATGAATCATGAGTCAAGAATCATGAATCGAATCATGAATCATGAATCATGAATTTTGAATTGAATCATGAATCATGAATCATGAATCATGAATTGAATCATGAATCATGAATCATGAATCGAATCATGAATCATGAATCAAGAATCATGAATCGAATCATGAATCATGAATTGAATCATGAATTGATTCATGAATCATGAATCATGAATCATGAATTGAATCATTAATCATGAATCATGAATGGAATCAGGATTCGAATCATAAATTGAATCATGAATCATGAATTGAATCATGAATTATGAGTCATGAATTGAATCATGAATCATGAATTGAATCATGAATCATGAATCATGAATCATAAATCATAAATCATGAATTGAATCATGAATCATGAATCATGAATCGAATCATGAATCTTGAATTGAATCATGAATCATGAATTGAATCATGAATCATGAAATGAATCATGAATCATGAATTGAATCATGAATTGAATCATGAATCATGAATTGAATCATGAATTAAATCATGAATCATGAATCATGAATCATAAATTGAATCACGAATTGAATCATGAATCATGAATCATGAATTAAATCATGAATCATGAATCATGAATTGAATCATGAATCATGAATCATGAATTGAATCATGAATCATGAATTGAATCATGAATCATGAATCATGAATTGAATCATGAATCATGAATCATGAATCATGAATTGAATCATTAATCATGAATCATGAATGGAATCAGGATTCGAATCATAAATTGAATCATGAATCATGAATTGAATCATGAATTATGAGTCATGAATTGAATCATGAATCATGAATTGAATCATGAATCATGAATCATGAATCATAAATCATAAATCATGAATTGAATCATGAATCATGAATCATGAATCGAATCATGAATCTTGAATTGAATCATGAATCATGAATTGAATCATGAATCATGAAATGAATCATGAATCATGAATTGAATCATGAATTGAATCATGAATCATGAATTGAATCATGAATTAAATCATGAATCATGTATCATGAATCATAAATTGAATCACGAATTGAATCATGAATCATGAATCATGAATTAAATCATGAATCATGAATCATGAATTGAATCATGAATCATGAATTGAATCATGAATCATGAATTGAATCATGAATTGAATCATAAATCATGAATCATGAATCATGAATTGAATTCATCCAATCATGAATCATGAATCATGAATCATAAATTGAATCATGATTCATGAGTCATGAATTGAATCATGAATTGAATCATGAATCATGAATTGAATCATGAATCATGAATCATGAATTAAATCATGAATCATGAATCGAATCATGAATCATGAATCATGAATTGAATCATGAATCATGAATCATGAATCGAATCATGAATCTTGAATCATGAATTTGAATCATGAATCATGAATCATGAATTGAATCATGAATCATGAATCATGAATTAAATTATGAATCATGAATCGAATCATGAATCATGAATTAAATCATGAATCATGATTGAATCATGAATCATGAATCATGATTGAATCATGAATCATGAATCATGAATTGGATCATGAATCTTGAATCATGAATTGAATCATGAATCATGAATCATGAATCATGAATCATGAATTGAATCATGAATCATGATCATGAATCGAATCATGAATCATGAATCAAGAATCATGAATTGAATCATGAATCATAAATTGAATCATGAATCATGAATCTTGAATCATGATCATGATTTGAATCATGAACCATAAATTATGAATCATGAATCGAATCATGAATCATGAATTGAATCATGAATCATGAATCATGAATTGAATCCTGAATTGAATCATGAATCATGAATTGAATCATGAATTAAATCACGAATAATGAATAATAAATTGAATCATGAATTATGAATCATTGAATTGAATCATGAATTGAATCATAAATCATGAATCATGAATCATGAATTGAATTCATCAATCATGAATCATGAATCATGAATCATAAATTGAATCATGATTCATGAGTCATGAATTGAATCATGAATTGAATCATGAATCATGAATCATGAATTGAATCATGAATCATGAATCATGAATTGAATCATGAATCATGAATCATGATCGAATCATAAATCATGAATCAAGAATCATGAATTGAATCATGAATCATGAATTGAATCATGAATCATGAATCATGAATTATGAATTGAATCATGAATCATGAATCATGAATCATGAATCATGAAGTGAATTATGAATCATGAATCATGAATCGAAATCTATGAATCATGAATCAAAAATCATGAATCGAATCATGAATTATGAATTGAATCATGAATCATGAATCATGAATTGAATCATGAATCATGAATCATGAATCGAATCATGATCATGAATCAAGAATCATGAATTGAATCATGAATCATAAATTGAATCATGAATCATGAATCTTGAATCATGAATCATGATTTGAATCTATGAACCATAAATTATGAATCATGAATTGAATCATGAATCATGAATCATGAATCGAATCATGAATCATGAATTGAATCATGAATCATGAATCATGAATTGAATCCTGAATTGAATCATGAATCATGAATTGAATCATGAATTAAATCACGAATAATGAATAATAAATTGAATCATGAATTATGAATCATGAATTGAATCATGAATTGAATCATAAATCATGAATCATGAATCATGAATCATGAATCATGAATTGAATCATTAATCATGAATCGAATCATGAATCATGAATTGAATCATGAATCATGAATCGAATCATGAATCATGAATTAAATCATGAATCATGAATTGAATCATGAATCATGAATCGAATCATGAATCATGAATCATGAATTAAATCATGAATCATGAATTGAATCATGAATCATGAATTGAATCATGAATCATGAATTGAATTGAATCATGAATTAAATCATGAATCATGAATCATGAATCGAATCATGAATCATGAGTCAAGAATCATGAATCGAATCATGAATCATGAATCATGAATTTTGAATTGAATCATGAATCATGAATCATGAATTGAATCATGAATCATGAATCATGAATCGAATCATGAATCATGAATCAAGAATCATGAATCGAATCATGAATCATGAATTGAATCATGAATTGATTCATGAATCATGAATTGAATCATAAATCATGAATCATGAATTGAATCATGAATCATGAATCATGAATCATGAATTGAATCATTAATCATGAATCATGAATTGAATCAGGATTCGAATCATAAATTGAATCATGAATCATGAATTGAATCATGAATTATGAGTCATGAATTGAATCATGAATCATGAATTGAATCATGAATCATGAATCATGAATCATGAATCATAAATCATGAATTGAATCATGAATCATGAATCATGAATCGAATCATGAATCATGAATTGAATCATGAATCATGAATTGAATCATGAATCATGAATTGAATCATGAATCATGAAATGAATCATGAATCATGAATTGAATCATGAATTGAATCATGAATCATGAATTGAATCATGAATTAAATCATGAATCATGAATCATAAATTGAATCAAAAATTGAATCATGAATCATGAATCATGAATTGAATCATGAATCATGAATCATGAATTGAATCATGAATCATGAATCATGAATTGAATCATGAATCATGAATTGAATCATGAATCATGAATTGAATCATGAATTGAATCATAAATCATGAATCATGAATCATGAAGTGAATTATGAATCATGAATCATGAATCGAATCATGAATAATGAATCAAAAATCATGAATCGAATCATGAATTATGAATTGAATCATGAATCATGAATCATGAATTGAATCATGAATCATGAATCATGAATCATAAATCAAATCATGAATCATGAATTGAATCATGAATCATGAATCATCAATCATAAATCAAATCATGAATCATAAATTGAATCAGGATTCGAATCATGAATTGAATCATGAATCATGAATTGAATCATGAATCTTAAATCATGAATCATGAATTGAATCATGAATCGAATCATGAATCATGAATTGAATCATGAATCATGAATCATGAATTGAATCATGAATCATGAATTGAATCCTGAATTGAATCATGAATAATGAATTGAATCATGAATTAAATCACGAATCATGAATAATAAATTGAATCATGAATCATGAATCATGAATTG
Source organism: Mixophyes fleayi (assembly GCF_038048845.1). Classification (NCBI taxonomy): domain Eukaryota; kingdom Metazoa; phylum Chordata; class Amphibia; order Anura; family Limnodynastidae; genus Mixophyes; species Mixophyes fleayi. The sequence continues at coordinate 60,607 of NW_027446277.1, read as the reverse complement.
AATCATGAATTGAATCATGAATCATGAATCATGAATTGAATCATGAATCATGAATTGAATCATGAATCATGAATCATGAAATAAAACATGAAACATGAATCATGAATTGAATCATGAATCATGAATTGAATCATGAATCATGAATCATGAATCGAATCATGAATCATGAAACATGAATTGAATCATGAATCATGAATCATGAATTGAGTAATGAATCATGAATTATGAATTATGAATTGAATCATGAATCATGAACCATGAATTGAATCATAAATCATGAATTATGAATCGAATCATGAATCATGAATTGAATCAAAAATCATGAATTATGAATCGAATCATGAATCATGAATCATGAATTGAATCATGAATCATGAATTGAATCCTGAATTGAATCATGAATAATGAATTGAATCATGAATCATGAATCATGAATCATGAATCATGAATTGAATCATGAATCATGAATCATGAATTGAATCATGAATTGAATCATGAATCATGAATCATGAATCATGAATCATGAATTGAATCATGAATCATGAATCATGAATTGAATCATGAATCATGAATCATGAAATAAAACATGAATCATGAATCATGAATTGAATCATGAATCATGAATTGAATCATGAATCATGAATCGAATCATGAATCATGAATTGAATCATGAATCATGAATCATGAATTGAGTCATGAATCATGAATTATGAATTGAATCATGAATCATGAACCATGAATTGAATCATAAATCATGAATTATGAATCAAATCATGAATCATGAATCATGAATTGAATCATGAATCATGAATTGAATCATGAATCATGAATCATGAATCATGAATCGAATCATAAATCATGAATTATGAATCATGACTTGATTCATGAATCATGAATTATGAATCATGAATTGAATCATGAATCATGAATTATGAATCATGAATTGAATCATGAATCATGAACCATGAATCATGAATTAAATCATGAATCATGAATCATGAATCATGAATTGAATCATGAATCATGAATCAAATCATAATTCATGAATCATGAATCGAATCATGAATCATGAATCATGAATTGAATCATGAATCATGAATTGAATCATGAATCATGAATCATGAATCATGAATTGAATCATGAATCATGAATCGAATCATAAATCATGAATTATGAATCATGAATTGAATCATGAATCATGAATTGAATCATGAATCGAAACATGAATCATGAATCATGAATTGAATCATAAATCATGAATCGAGTCATGAATCGAATCATAAATTATAAATTAAATCATGAATCATGAATCATGAATTGAATCATAATTCATGAATCATGAATCATGAATTGAATCATGAATCATGAATCATGAATCATGAATCGAATCATGAATCATGAATTGAATTATGAATCATGAATTGAATCATGAATCATGAATTGAATCATGAATCATGATTCATTAATTGAATCATGAATTTAATCATAAATCATGAATCATGAATCATGAATTGAATCATGAATCATGAATTGAATCATGAATTGAATCATGAATCATGAATTGAATCTTGAATCATGAATCATGAATCATGAATCATAAATTTAATCATGAATCATGAATTGAATCATGAATTGAATCATGAATCATGAATCATGAATTGAATCATGAATCATTAATCATGAATTGAATCATGAATCATGAATCGAATGATGAATCATGAATTGAATCATGAATCGAATCATGAATCATGAATCATGAATTGAATCATGAATCATGAATTGAATCATGAATCATGAATTGAATCATGAATCATGAATCGAATCATGAATCATGAATTGAGTTGAATCATGAATTAAATCATGAATCATGAATCATGAATCATGAATCATGAATCAAATCATGAATCATGAGTCAAGAATCATGAATCGAATCATGAATCATGAATCATGAATTGAATCATGAATCATGAATCATGAATTGAATCATGAATCATGAATCATGAATTGAATCATGAATCATGAATCAAGAATCATGAATCGAATCATGAATCATGAATTGAATCATGAATCATGAATTGAATCATGAATCATGAATCATGAATTGAATCATGAATCATGAATCATGAATCATGAATTGAATCATTAATCATGAATCAAATCATGATTCATGAATTGAATCATGAATCATGAATCGAATCATGAATCATGAATCATGAATTAAATCATGAATCATGAATTGAATCATGAATCATGAATCGAATCATGAATCATGAATCATGAATTAAATCATGAATCATGAATTGAATCATGAATCATGAATCGAATCATGAATCATGAATTGAATTGAATCATGAATTAAATCATGAATCATGAATCATGAATCGAATCATGAATCATGAGTCAAGAATCATGAATCGAATCATGAATCATGAATCATGAATTTTGAATTGAATCATGAATCATGAATCATGAATCATGAATTGAATCATGAATCATGAATCATGAATCGAATCATGAATCATGAATCAAGAATCATGAATCGAATCATGAATCATGAATTGAATCATGAATTGATTCATGAATCATGAATCATGAATCATGAATTGAATCATTAATCATGAATCATGAATGGAATCAGGATTCGAATCATAAATTGAATCATGAATCATGAATTGAATCATGAATTATGAGTCATGAATTGAATCATGAATCATGAATTGAATCATGAATCATGAATCATGAATCATAAATCATAAATCATGAATTGAATCATGAATCATGAATCATGAATCGAATCATGAATCTTGAATTGAATCATGAATCATGAATTGAATCATGAATCATGAAATGAATCATGAATCATGAATTGAATCATGAATTGAATCATGAATCATGAATTGAATCATGAATTAAATCATGAATCATGAATCATGAATCATAAATTGAATCACGAATTGAATCATGAATCATGAATCATGAATTAAATCATGAATCATGAATCATGAATTGAATCATGAATCATGAATCATGAATTGAATCATGAATCATGAATTGAATCATGAATCATGAATCATGAATTGAATCATGAATCATGAATCATGAATCATGAATTGAATCATTAATCATGAATCATGAATGGAATCAGGATTCGAATCATAAATTGAATCATGAATCATGAATTGAATCATGAATTATGAGTCATGAATTGAATCATGAATCATGAATTGAATCATGAATCATGAATCATGAATCATAAATCATAAATCATGAATTGAATCATGAATCATGAATCATGAATCGAATCATGAATCTTGAATTGAATCATGAATCATGAATTGAATCATGAATCATGAAATGAATCATGAATTATGAATTGAATCATGAATTGAATCATGAATCATGAATTGAATCATGAATTAAATCATGAATCATGAATCATGAATCATAAATTGAATCACGAATTGAATCATGAATCATGAATCATGAATTAAATCATGAATCATGAATCATGAATTGAATCATGAATCATGAATCATGAATTGAATCATGAATCATGAATTGAATCATGAATCATGAATTGAATCATGAATTGAATCATAAATCATGAATCATGAATCATGAATTGAATTCATCAATCATGAATCATGAATCATGAATCATAAATTGAATCATGATTCATGAGTCATGAATTGAATCATGAATTGAATCATGAATCATGAATTGAATCATGAATCATGAATCATGAATTAAATCATGAATCATGAATCGAATCATGAATCATGAATCATGAATTGAATCATGAATCATGAATCATGAATCGAATCATGAATCTTGAATCATGAATTGAATCATGAATCATGAATCATGAATTGAATCATGAATCATGAATCATGAATTAAATTATGAATCATGAATCGAATCATGAATCATGAATTAAATCATGAATCATGAATTGAATCATGAATCATGAATCATGAATTGAATCATGAATCATGAATCATGAATTGGATCATGAATCTTGAATCATGAATTGAATCATGAATCATGAATCATGAATCATGAATCATGAATTGAATCATGAATCATGAATCATGAATCGAATCATGAATCATGAATCAAGAATCATGAATTGAATCATGAATCATAAATTGAATCATGAATCATGAATCTTGAATCATGATTTGAATCATGAACCATAAATTATGAATCATGAATTGAATCATGAATCATGAATCATGAATCGAATCATGAATCATGAATTGAATCATGAATCATGAATCATGAATTGAATCCTGAATTGAATCATGAATCATGAATTGAATCATGAATTAAATCACGAATAATGAATAATAAATTGAATCATGAATTATGAATCATGAATTGAATCATGAATTGAATCATAAATCATGAATCATGAATCATGAATTGAATTCATCAATCATGAATCATGAATCATGAATCATAAATTGAATCATGATTCATGAGTCATGAATTGAATCATGAATTGAATCATGAATCATGAATCATGAATTGAATCATGAATCATGAATCATGAATTGAATCATGAATCATGAATCATGAATCGAATCATAAATCATGAATCAAGAATCATGAATTGAATCATGAATCATGAATTGAATCATGAATCATGAATCATGAATTATGAATTGAATTATGAATCATGAATCATGAATCATGAATCATGAAGTGAATTATGAATCATGAATCATGAATCGAATCATGAATCATGAATCAAAAATCATGAATCGAATCATGAATTATGAATTGAATCATGAATCATGAATCATGAATTGAATCATGAATCATGAATCATGAATCGAATCATGAATCATGAATCAAGAATCATGAATTGAATCATGAATCATAAATTGAATCATGAATCATGAATCTTGAATCATGAATCATGATTTGAATCATGAACCATAAATTATGAATCATGAATTGAATCATGAATCATGAATCATGAATCGAATCATGAATCATGAATTGAATCATGAATCATGAATCATGAATTGAATCCTGAATTGAATCATGAATCATGAATTGAATCATGAATTAAATCACGAATAATGAATAATAAATTGAATCATGAATTATGAATCATGAATTGAATCATGAATTGAATCATAAATCATGAATCATGAATCATGAATTGAATTCATCAATCATGAATCATGAATCATGAATCATAAATTGAATCATGATTCATGAGTCATGAATTGAATCATGAATTGAATCATGAATCATGAATCATGAATTGAATCATGAATCATGAATCATGAATTGAATCATGAATCATGAATCATGAATCGAATCATAAATCATGAATCAAGAATCATGAATTGAATCATGAATCATGAATTGAATCATGAATCATGAATCATGAATTATGAATTGAATCATGAATCATGAATCATGAATCATGAATCATGAATCGAATCATGAATCATGAATCAAAAATCATGAATCGAATCATGAATTATGAATTGAATCATGAATCATGAATCATGAATTGAATCATGAATCATGAATCATGAATTGAATCATGAATCATGAATCATGAATTGAATCATTAATCATGAATCGAATCATGAATCATGAATTGAATCATGAATCATGAATTGAATCATGAATCATGAATCAAGAATTGAATCATGAATCATGAATTGAATCATGAATCATGAATTGAATCATGAATCATGAATCATGAATCATGAATCATGAATTGAATCATGAATCATGAATCATGAATCGAATCACGAATCATGAATCAAGAATCATGAATTGAATCATGAATCATGAATTGAATCATGAATCATGAATCATGAATTATGAATTGAATCATGAATCATGAATCATGAATCATGAATTGAATCATGAATCATGAATCATGAATCGAATCATGAATCATGAATCAAAAATCATGAATCGAATCATGAATTATGAATTGAATCATGAATCATGAATTGAATCATGAATCATGAATCATGAATCAGAAATCGAAACATGATTAATGAATCATGAATCATGAATTGAATCATGAATCATGAATCATGAATCATGAATTGGATCATGAATCATGAATCATGAATCATAAATCAAATCATGAATCATGAATTGAATCATGAATCATGAATCATCAATCATAAATCAAAATATGAATCATAAATTGAATCAGGATTCGAATCATGAATTGAATCATGAATCATGAATTGAATCATGAATCTTAAATCATGAATCATGAATTGAATCATGAATCATAAATTATGAATCATGAATTGAATCATGAATCATGAATTGAATCCTGAATTGAATCATGAATAATGAATCATGAATCGAATCATAAATCATGAATCAAGAATCATGAATTGAATCATGAATCATGAATTGAATCATGAATCATGAATCATGAATCGAATCATAAATCATGAATTGAATCCTGAATTGAATCATGAATCATGAATCATGAATCGAATCATAAATCATGAATCAAGAATCATGAATTGAATCATGAATCATGAACTGAATCATGAATCATGAATCATGAATTATGAATTGAATCATGAATCATGAATCATGAATCATGAATCATGAAGTGAATTATGAATCATGAATCATGAATCGAATCATGAATCATGAATCAAAAATCATGAATCGAATCATGAATTATGAATTGAATCATGAATCATGAATCATGAATTGAATCATGAATCATGAATCATGAATCGAATCATGAATCATGAATCAAGAATCATGAATTGAATCATGAATCATAAATTGAATCATGAATCATGAATCTTGAATCATGAATCATGATTTGAATCATGAACCATAAATTATGAATCATGAATTGAATCATGAATCATGAATCATGAATCGAATCATGAATCATGAATTGAATCATGAATCATGAATCATGAATTGAATCCTGAATTGAATCATGAATCATGAATTGAATCATGAATTAAATCACGAATAATGAATAATAAATTGAATCATGAATTATGAATCATGAATTGAATCATGAATTGAATCATAAATCATGAATCATGAATCATGAATTGAATTCATCAATCATGAATCATGAATCATGAATCATAAATTGAATCATGATTCATGAGTCATGAATTGAATCATGAATTGAATCATGAATCATGAATCATGAATTGAATCATGAATCATGAATCATGAATTGAATCATGAATCATGAATCATGAATCGAATCATAAATCATGAATCAAGAATCATGAATTGAATCATGAATCATGAATTGAATCATGAATCATGAATCATGAATTATGAATTGAATCATGAATCATGAATCATGAATCATGAATCATGAATCGAATCATGAATCATGAATCAAAAATCATGAATCGAATCATGAATTATGAATTGAATCATGAATCATGAATCATGAATTGAATCATGAATCATGAATCATGAATTGAATCATGAATCATGAATCATGAATTGAATCATTAATCATGAATCGAATCATGAATCATGAATTGAATCATGAATCATGAATTGAATCATGAATCATGAATCAAGAATTGAATCATGAATCATGAATTGAATCATGAATCATGAATTGAATCATGAATCATGAATCATGAATCATGAATCATGAATTGAATCATGAATCATGAATCATGAATCGAATCACGAATCATGAATCAAGAATCATGAATTGAATCATGAATCATGAATTGAATCATGAATCATGAATCATGAATTATGAATTGAATCATGAATCATGAATCATGAATCATGAATTGAATCATGAATCATGAATCATGAATCGAATCATGAATCATGAATCAAAAATCATGAATCGAATCATGAATTATGAATTGAATCATGAATCATGAATTGAATCATGAATCATGAATCATGAATCAGAAATCGAAACATGATTAATGAATCATGAATCATGAATTGAATCATGAATCATGAATCATGAATCATGAATTGGATCATGAATCATGAATCATGAATCATAAATCAAATCATGAATCATGAATTGAATCATGAATCATGAATCATCAATCATAAATCAAAATATGAATCATAAATTGAATCAGGATTCGAATCATGAATTGAATCATGAATCATGAATTGAATCATGAATCTTAAATCATGAATCATGAATTGAATCATGAATCATAAATTATGAATCATGAATTGAATCATGAATCATGAATTGAATCCTGAATTGAATCATGAATAATGAATTGAATCATGAATTAAATCACGAATCATGAATAATAAATTGAATCATGAATCATGAATCATGAATTGAATCATGAATTGAATCATGAATCATGAATCATGAATTGAATCATGAATCATGAATTGAATCATGAATCATGAATCATGAAATAAAAACATGAATCATGAATCATGAATTGAATCATGAATCATGAATTGAATCATGAATCATGAATCATGAATCGAATCATGAATCATGAAACATGAATTGAATAATGAATCATGAATCATGAATCATGAATCATGAATTGAGTCATGAATCATGAATTATGAATTATGATTTGAATCATGAATCATGAACCATGAATTGAATCATAAATCATGAATTATGAATCGAATCATGAATCATGAATCATGAATTGAATCATGAATCATGAATCATGAATCATGAATTGAATCATGAATCATGAATCATGAATCGAATCATGAATCATGAATTGAATTATGAATCATGAATCATGAATTGAATCATGAATCATGAATCATGAATCATGAATCATGAATTGAATCCTGAATTGAATCATGAATAATGTATTGAATCATGAATTAAATCACGAATCATGAATAATAAATTGAATCATGAATCATGAATCATGAATTGAATCATGAATTGAATCATGAATCATGAATCATGAATCATGAATTGAATCATGAATCATGAATTGAATCATGAATTATGAATCATGAAATAAAACATGAATCATGAATCATGAATTGAATCATGAATCATGAATCATGAATCGAATCATGAATCATGAAACATGAATTGAATCATGAATCATGAATCATGAAATGAGTCATGAATCATGAATTATGAATTAAAATCATGAATCATGAACCATGAATTGAATCATAAATCATGAATTATGAATCAAATCATGAATCATGAATCATGAATTGATTCATGAATCATGAATTGATTCATGAATCATGAATTATGAATCATGAATTGAATCATGAATCATGAATTATGAATCATGAATTGAATCATGAATCATGAACCATGAATCATGAATTAAATCATGAATCATGAAATCATGAATTGAATCATGAATCATGAATCGAATCATAAATCATGAATCATGAATCCGAATCATGAATCATGAATCATGAATTGAATCATGAATCATGAATTGAATCATGAATCATGAATTGAATCATGAATCATGAATCATGAATTGAATCATGAATCATGAATCGAATCATAAATCATGAATTATGAATCATGAATTTAATCATGAATCAATGAATTGAATCATGAATCGAAACAGGAATCATGAATCATGAATTGAATCATGAATCATGAATCGAATCATGAATCGAAACAGGAATCATGAATTGAATCATAAATTATAAATTAAATCATGAATCATGAATCATGAATTGAATCATAATTCATGAATCATGAATCATGAATTGAATCATGAATCATGAATCATGAATCGAATCATGAATCATGAATTGAATTATGAATCATGAATCATGAATTGAATCATGAATCATGAATTGAATCATAAATCATTAATCATTAATTGAATCATGAATTTAATCATAAATCATGAATCATGAATCATGAATTGAATCATGAATCATGAATTGAATCATGAATTGAATCATGAATCATGAATTGAATCATGAATCATGAATCATGAATCATGAATCATAAATTGAATCATGAATCATGAATTGAATCATGAATCATGAATCATTAATTGAATCATGAATTTAATCATAAATCATGAATCATGAATCATGAATTGAATCATGAATCATGAATTGAATCATGAATTGAATCATGAATCATGAATTGAATCATGAATCATGAATCATGAATCATGAATCATAAATTGAATCATGAATCATGAATTGAATCATGAATCATGAATCATTAATTGAATCATGAATTTAATCATAAATCATGAATCATGAATCATGAATTGAATCATGAATCATGAATTGAATCATGAATTGAATCATGAATCATGAATTGAATCATGAATCATGAATCATGAATCATGAATCATGAATCATGAATCATAAATTGAATCATGAATCATGAATCATGAATTGAATCATGAATTGAATCATGAATCATGAATCATGAATTGAATCATGAATCATTAATCATGAATTGAATCATGAATCATGAATCGAATGATGAATCATGAATTGAATCATGAATCGAATCATGAATCATGAATCATGAATCGAATCATGAATCATGAATCATGAATTGAGTCATGAATCATGAATTGAATCATGAATCATGAATCGAATCATGAATCATGAATTGAATTGAATCATGAATTAAATCATGAATCATGAATCATGAATCATGAATCATGAATCATGAATCGAATCATGAATCATGAGTCAAGAATCATGAATCGAATCAAGAATCATGAATCATGAATCATGAATTGAATCATGAATCATGAATCATGAATTGAATCATGAATCATGAATCCTGAATTGAATCATGAATCATGAATCAAGAATCATGAATCATGAATCAAGAATCATGAATCGAATCATGAATCATGAATTGAATCATGAATTGAATCATGAATCATGAATTGAATCATGAATCATGAATCAAGAATTGAATCATGAATCATGAATCATGAATCATGAATCATGAATCATGAATTGAATCATGAATCATGAATTGAATCATGAATCATGAATCGAATCATGAATCATGAATCATGAATTAAATCATGAATCATGAATTGAATCATGAATCATGAATCGAATCATGAATCATGAATCATGAATTAAATCATGAATCATGAATTGAATCATGAATCATGAATCGAATCATGAATCATGAATTGAATTGAATCATGAATTAAATCATGAATCATGAATCATGAATCATGAATCATGAATCGAATCATGAATCATGAGTCAAGAATCATGAATCGAATCATGAATCATGAATCATGAATTATGAATTGAATCATGAATCATGAATCATGAATCATGAATCATGAATTGAATCATGAATCATGAATCATGAATCATGAATTGAATCATGAATCATGAATCATGAATCGAATCATGAATCATGAATCAAGAATCACGAATCGAATCATGAATCATGAATTGAATCATGAATTGAATCATGAATCATGAATTGAATCATGAATCATGAATCATGAATTGAATCATTAATCATGAATCATGAATTGAATCAGGATTCGAATCATAAATTGAATCATGAATCATGAATTGACTCATGAATCATGAATTATGAATCATGAATTGAATCATGAATCATGAATTGAATCATGAATCATGAATCATGAATCATGAATCATAAATCATGAATTGAATCATGAATCATGAATCGAATCATGAATCATGAATTGAATCATGAATCATGAATTGAATCATGAATCATGAATTGAATCATGAATTGAATCATGAATCATGAATTGAATCATGAATTAAATCATGAATCATGAATCATGAATCATAAATTGAATCACGAATTGAATCATGAATCATGAATCATGAATTGAATCATGAATCATGAATCATGAATTGAATCAAGAATCATGAATTGAATCATGAATCATGAATTGAATCATGAATCAGGAATTGAATCATAAATCATGAATCATGAATCATGAATTGAATTCATCAATCATGAATCATGAATCATGAATCATAAATTGAATCATGATTCATGAGTCATGAATTGAATCATGAATTGAATCATGAATCATGAATCATGAATTGAATCATGAATTAAATCATGAATCATGAATCGAATCATGAATCATGAATTGAATCATGAATCATGAATCGAATCATGAATCATGAATCATGAATTGAATCATGAATCATGAATCATGAATTAAATCATGAATCATGAATCGAATCATGAATCATGAATCATGAATTGAATCATGAATCATGAATCATGAATCGAATCATGAATCTTGAATCATGAATTGAATCATGAATCATGAATCATGAATTGAATCATGAATCATGAATCATGAATTAAATCATGAATCATGAATCAAATCATGAATCATGAATCATGAATTAAATCATGAATCATGAATTGAATCATGAATCATGAATCATGAATTGAATCATGAATCATGAATCATGAATCATGAATCTTGAATCATGAATTGAATCATGAATCATGAATCATGAATCATGAATTGAATCATGATTCATGAATCGAATTATGAATCATGAATCAAGAATCATGAATTGAATTCATCAATCATGAATCATGAATCATGAATCATAAATTGAATCATGATTCATGAGTCATGAATTGAATCATGAATTGAATCATGAATCATGAATCATGAATTGAATCATGAATCATGAATTGAATCATGAATCATGAATCGAATCATAAATCATGAATTGAATCATGAATCATGAATTGAATCATGAATCATGAATCATGAATTGAATCATGAATCATGAATCATGAATTGAATCATGAATCTTGAATCATGAATTGAATCATGAATCATGAATCATGAATCATGAATCATGAATTCAATCATGAATCATGAATCATGAATCGAATCATGAATCATGAATCAAGAATCATGAATTGAATCATGAATCATGAATTGAATCATGAATCATGAATCTTGAATTGAATCATGAATCATGAATTGAAACATGAATCATGAATCATGAATTGAATCCTGAATTGAATCATGAATCATGAATTGAATCATGAATTAAATCACGAATCATGAATAATAAATTGAATCATAAATCATGAATCATGAATTGAATCATGAATTGAATCATGAATCATGAATTGAATCATGAATTAAATCACAAATCATGAATTAAATCACGAATCATGAATAATAAATTGAATCATGAATCATGAATCATGAATTAAATCACGAATCATGAATAATAAATTGAATCATGAATCATGAATTTAATCATGAATTGAATCATGAATCATGAATTGAATCATGAATCATGAATCATTAATTGAATCATGAATCATGAATCATGAAATGAAACATGAATCATGAATCATGAATTGAATCATGAATCATGAATTGAATCATGAATTGAATCATGAATTGAATCATGAATCATGAATCATGAATTGAATCATGAATTGAATCATGAATTGAATCATGAATCATGAATCATGAATTGAATCATGAATCATGAATTGAATCATGAATCATGAATCATGAAATGAAACATGAATCATGAATTGAATCATGAATCATGAATTGAATCATGAATCATGAATCATGAATCGAATCATGAATCATGAAACATGAATTGAATCATGAATCATGAATTGAGTCATGAATCATGAATTATGAATAATGAATTGAATCATGAATCATGAACCTTGAATTGAATCATAAATCATGAATTATGAATCGAATCATGAATCATGAATTGAATCATGAATCATGAATCATGAATTGAATCATGAATCATGAATCATGAATCATGAATCATGAATCATGAATCGAATCATAAATCATGAATTATGAATCATGAATTGATTCATGAATCATGAATTATGAATCATGAATCATGAATCGAATCATGAATCATGAGTCAAGAATCATGAATCGAATCATGAATCATGAATCATGAATCATGAATCGAATCATAAATCATGAATTATGAATCATGAATTGATTCATGAATCATGAATTATGAATCATGAATCATGAATCGAATCATGAATCATGAGTCAAGAATTATGAATCGAATCATGAATCATGAATCATGAATTATGAATTGAATCATGAATCATGAATCATGAATCATGAATCATGAATCATGAATTGAATCATGAATCATGAATCATGAATCATGAATTGAATCATGAATCATGAATCATGAATCGAATCATGAATCATGAATCAAGAATCATGAATCGAATCATGAATCATGAATTGAATCATGAATTGAATCATGAATCATGAATTGAATCATGAATCATGAATTGAATCATGAATCATGAATCATGAATTGAATCATGAATCATGAATTATGAATCATGAATTGAATCATGAATCATGAATTGAATCATGAATCATGAATCATAAATCATGAATTGAATTATGAATCATGAATCGAATCATGAATTGAATCATGAATCATGAATTGAATCATGAATCATGAATTGAATCATGAATCATGAATCATGAATTGAATCATGAATCATGAATCATGAATTGAATCATGAATTGAATCATGAATCATGAATTGAATCATGAATTAAATCATGAATCATGAATCATGAATCATAAATTGAATCATGAATTGAATCATGAATCATGAATCATGAATTGAATCATGAATCATGAATCATGAATCGAATCATGAATCATGAATCAAGAATCATGAATCGAATCATGAATCATGAATTGAATCATGAATTGAATCATGAATCATGAATTGAATCATAAATCATGAATCATGAATTGAATCATGAATCATGAATCATGAATTGAATCATTAATCATGAATCATGAATTGAATCATGAATTGAATCATGAATCATGAATTGAATCATGAATTAAATCATGAATCATGAATCATAAATTGAATCATGAATTGAATCATGAATCATGAATTGAATCATGAATCATGAATCATGAATCGAATCATGAATCATGAATCATGAATCAAGAATCATGAATCGAATCATGAATCATGAATTGAATCATGAATTGAATCATGAATCATGAATTGAATCATGAATCATGAATCATGAATCATGAATCATAAATCATGAATTGAATCATGAATCATGAAACATGAATCGAATCATGAATCATGAATTGAATCATTTAATCATGAATTGAATCATGAATCATGAATTGAATCATGAATCATGAATCATGAATTGAATCATGAATTGAATCATGAATCATGAATTGAATCATGAATTAAATCATGAATCATGAATCATAAATTGAATCACGAATTGAATCATGAATCATGAATCATGAATTGAATCATGAATCTTGAATCATGAATTGAATCATGAATCATGAATCATGAATTGAATCATGAATCATGAATCATGAATTAAATCATGAATCATGAATCGAATCATGAATCATGAATCATGAATTGAATCATGAATCATGAATCATGAATCGAATCATGAATCTTGAATCATGAATTGAATCATGAATCATGAATCATGAATTGAATCATGAATCATGAATCATGAATTAAATCATGAATCATGAATCGAATCATGAATCATGAATCATGAATTAAAATATTGAATCATGAATTGAATCATGAATTGAATCATGAATCATGAATCATGAATCGAATCATGAATCTTGAAACATGAATTGAATCATGAATCATGAATCATGAATCATGAATCATGAATTGAATCATGAATCATGAATCATGAATCGAATTATGAATCATGAGTCAAGAATCATGAATCATGAATTGAATCATGAATCATGAATCTTGAATCATGAATCATGAATTGAATCATGAACCATAAATTATGAATCATGAATTGAATCATGAATCATGAATCATGAATTGAATCATGAATCATGAATTGAATCATGAATCATGAATCATGAATTGAATCCTGAATTGAATCATGAATCATGAATTGAATCATGAATTAAATCACGAATCATGAATATTAAATTGAATCATGAATTATGAATCATGAATTGAATCATGAATTGAATCATGAATCATGAATTGAATCATGAATCATGAATTGAATCATGAATCATGAATCATGAATTGAATTCATCAATCATGAATCATGAATCATGAATCATAAATTGAATCATGATTTATGAGTCATGAATTGAATCATGAATTGAATCATGAATCATGAATCATGAATTGAATCATGAATCATGAATCATGAATTGAATCATGAATCATGAATCGAATCATAAATCATGAATTGAATCATGAATCATGAATTGAATCATGAATCATGAATCATGAATTGAATCATGAATCATGAATCATGAATCGAATCATGAATCTTGAATCATGAATTGAATCATGAATCATGAATCATGAATCATGAATCATGAATTGAATCATGAATCATGAATCATGAATCGAATCATGAATCATGAATCTTGAATCATGAATCATGAATCGAATCATGAATCATGAATCAAGAATCATGAATTGAATCATGAATCATGAATTGAATCATGAATCATGAATCATGAATCATGAATCGAATCATGAATCATGAATTGAATCATGAATCATGAATCATGAATTGAATCCTGAATTGAATCATGAATCATGAATCATGAATCGAATCATGAATCATGAATTGAATCATGAATCATGAATCATGAATTGAATCCTGAATTGAATCATGAATCATGAATTATAAATTGAATCATGAATCATGAATCATGAATTGAATCATGAATTGAATCATGAATCATGAATTGAATCATGAATCATGAATCTTAAATCATGAATCATGAATCGAATCATGAATCATGAATCAAGAATCATGAATTGAATCATGAATCATGAATTGAATCATGAATCATGAATCATGAATCATGAATTGAATCATGAATCATGAATCATGAATTGAATCCTGAATTGAATCATGAATCATGAATCATGAATCATGAATCAAATCATGAATCATGAATTGAATCATGAATCATGAATCATGAATTGAATCCTGAATTGAATCATGAATCATGAATTATAAACTGAATCATGAATCATGTATCATGAATTGAATCATGAATTGAATCATGAATCATGAATCATGAATTGAATCATGAATTAAATCACGAATCATGAATAATAAATTGAATCATGAATCATGAATCATGAATTGAATCATGAATTGAATCATGAATCATGAATCGTGAATTGAATCATGAATCATGAATCATGAATTGAATCATGAATCATGAATCATGAAATGAAACATGAATCATGAATCATGAATTGAATCATGAATCATGAATTGAATCATGAATTGAATCATGAATTGAATCATGAATCATGAATTGAATCATGAATTGAATCATGAATTGAATCATGAATCATGAATCATGAATTGAATCATGAATCATGAATCATGAATTGAATCATGAATCATGAATCATGAAATGAAACATGAATCATGAATTGAATCATGAATCATGAATTGAATCATGAATTATGAATCATGAATCGAATCATGAATCATGAAACATGAATTGAATCATGAATCATGAATCATGAATTGAGTCATGAATCATGAATTATGAATTATATATTGAATCATGAATCATGAACCATGAACCATAAATTGAATCATAAATCATGAATTATGAATCGAATCATGAATCATGAATCATGAATTGAATCATGAATCATGAATTGAATCATGAATCATGAATCATGAATCATGAATCGAATCATAAATCATGAATTATGAATCATGAATTGATTCATGAATCATGAATTATGAATCATGAATCATGAATCGAATCATGAATCATGAGTCAAGAATCATGAATCGAATCATGAATCATGAATCATGAATTATGAATTGAATCATGAATCATGAATCATAAATCATGAATCATGAATTGAATCATGAATCATGAATCATGAATTGAATCATGAATCATGAATCATGAATCGAATCATGAATCATGAATCGAATCATGAATCATGAATCAAGAATCATGAATCGAATCATGAATCATGAATTGAATCATGAATTGAATCATGAATCATGAATTGAATCATGAATCATGAATCATGAATTGAATCATGAATCATGAATTATGAATCATGAATTGAATCATGAATCATGAATTGAATCATGAATCATGAATCATGAATCATAAATCATGAATTGAATTATGAATCATGAATCGAATCATGAATTGAATCATGAATCATGAATTGAATCATGAATCATGAATTGAATCATGAATCATGAATCATGAATTGAATCATGAATTGAATCATGAATCATGAATTGAATCATGAATTAAATCATGAATCATGAATCATAAATTGAATCATGAATTGAATCATGAATCATGAATCATGAATTGAATCATGAATCATGAATCATGAATTGAATCATGAATCATGAATCATGAATTGAATCATGAATCATGAATTGAATCATGAATCATGAATTGAATCATGAATTGAATCATGAATCATGAATCATGAATTGATTCATGAATCGAATCATGAATCATGAATTGAATCATGAATCATGAATTGAATCATGAATCATGAATCATGAATTGAATCATGAATCATGAATCGAATCATGAATCTTGAATCATGAATTGAATCATGAATCATGAATCATGAATTGAATCATGAATCATGAATCGAATCATGAATCATGAATCAAGAATCATGAATTGAATCATGAATCATGAATTGAATCATAAATCATGAATCATGAATTGAATCATGAATCATGAATCATGAATCATGAATTGAATCATTAATCATGAATCATGAATTGAATCAGGATTCGAATCATGAATTGAATCATGAATCATGAATTGAATCATGAATCATGAATTATGAATCATGAAATGAATCATGAATCATGAATTGAATCATGAATCATGAATCATAAATCATGAATTGAATCATGAATCATGAATCATGAATTAAATCATGAATCATGAATTGAATCATGAATCATGAATTGAATCATGAATCATGAATTGAATCATGAATCATGAATCATGAATTGAATCATGAATTAAATCATGAATCATGAATCATGAATCATGAATTAAATCATGAATCATGAATTGAATCATGAATCATGAATCATGAATTGAATCATGAATCATGAATCATGAATTAAATCATGAATCATGAATTGAATCATGAATCATGAATTGAATCATGAATCATGAATTGAATCATAAATCATGAATCATGAATCATGAATTGAATTCATCAATCATGAATCATGAATCATAAATTGAAACATGATTCATGAGTCATGAATTGAATCATGAATTGAATCATGAATCATGAATCATGAATTGATTAATGAATCATGAATCATGAATTAAATCATGAATCATGAATCGAATCATGAATCATGAATCATGAATTGAATCATGAATCATGAATCATGAATCGAATCATGAATCGAATCATAAATCTTGAATCATGAATCATGAATCATGAATTAAATCATGAATCATGAATCGAATCATGAATCATGAATCATGAATTGAATCATGAATCATGAATCGAATCATGAATCTTGAATCATGAATTGAATCATGAATCATGAATCATCAATTGAATCATGAATCATGAATCATGAATTAAATCATGAATCATGAATCGAATCATGAATCATGAATCATGAATTAAATCATGAATCATGAATTGAATCATGAATCATGAATCATGAATTGAATCATTAATCATGAATCATGAATCGAATCATGAATCTTGAATCATGAATTGAATCATGAATCATGAATCATGAATCATGAATCATGAATTGAATCATGAATCATGAATCATGAATCAAATTATGAATCATGAATCAAGAATCATGTATTGAATCATGAATCATGAATTGAATCATGAATCATGAATCTTGAATCATGAATCATGAATTGAATCATGAACCATAAATTATGAATCATGAATTGAATCATGAATCATGAATCATGAATCGAATCATGAATCAAGAATTGCATCATGAATCATGAATCATGAATTGAATCCTGAATTGAATCATGAATCATGAATTGAATCATGAATTAAATCACGAATCATGAATAATAAATTGAATCATGAATTATGAATCATGAATTGAATCATGAATTGAATCATAAATCATGAATCATGAATCATGAATTGAATTCATCAATCATGAATCATGAATCATGAATCATAAATTGAATCATGATTCATGAGTCATGAATTGAATCATGAATTGAATCATGAATCATGAATCATGAATTGAATCATGAATCATGAATCGAATCATAAATCATGAATTGAATCTTGAATCATGAATTGAATCATGAATCATGAATCATGAATTGAATCATGAATTATGAATCATGAATTGAATCATTAATCATGAATCATGAATTGAATCAGGATTCGAATCATGAATTGAATCATGAATCATGAATTGAATCATGAATCATGAATTATGAATCATGAAATGAATCATGAATCATGAATTGAATCATGAATCATGAATCTTGAATCATAAATCATGAATTGAATCATGAATCATGAATCATGAATCGAATCATGAATCATGAATTGAATCATGAATCATGAATTGAATCATGAATCATGAATTGAATCATGAATTGAATCATGAATCATGAATTGAATCATGAATTAAATCATGAATCATGAATCATGAATTAAATCATGAATCATGAATTGAATCATGAATCATGAATCATGAATTGAATCATGAATCATGAATCATGAATTAAATCATGAATCATGAATTGAATCATGAATCATGAATTGAATCATGAATCATGAATTGAATCATAAATCATGAATCATGAATCATAAATTGAAACATGATTCATGAGTCATGAATTGAATCATGAATTGAATCATGAATCATGAATCATGAATTGAATCATGAATCATGAATCATGAATTAAATCATGAATCATGAATCGAATCATGAATCATGAATCATGAATCATGAATCATGAATCATGAATCATGAATCGAATCATGAATCGAATCATAAATCTTGAATCATGAATCATGAATCATGAATTAAATCATGAATCATGAATCGAATCATGAATCATGAATCATGAATTGAATCATGAATCATGAATCATGAATCGAATCATGAATCTTGAATCATGAATTGAATCATGAATCATGAATCATCAATTGAATCATGAATCATGAATCATGAATTAAATCATGGATCATGAATCGAATCATGAATCATGAATCATGAATTAAATCATGAATCATGAATTGAATCATGAATCATGAATCATGAATTGAATCATTAATCATGAATCATGAATCGAATCATGAATCTTGAATCATGAATTGAATCATGAATCATGAATCATGAATCATGAATCATGAATTGAATCATGAATCATGAATCATGAATCAAATTATGAATCATGAATCAAGAATCATGAATTGAATCATGAATCATGAATTGAATCATGAATCATGAATCTTGAATCATGAATCATGAATTGAATCATGAACCATAAATTATGAATCATGAATTGAATCATGAATCATGAATCATGAATCGAATCATGAATCAAGAATTGCATCATGAATCATGAATCATGAATTGAATCCTGAATTGAATCATGAATCATGAATTGAATCATGAATTAAATCACGAATCATGAATAATAAATTGAATCATGAATTATGAATCATGAATTGAATCATGAATTGAATCATAAATCATGAATCATGAATCATGAATTGAATTCATCAATCATGAATCATGAATCATGAATCATAAATTGAATCATGATTCATGAGTCATGAATTGAATCATGAATTGAATCATGAATCATGAATCATGAATTGAATCATGAATCATGAATCGAATCATAAATCATGAATTGAATCTTGAATCATGAATTGAATCATGAATTATGAATCATGAATCGAATCATGAATCTTGAATCATGAATTGAATCATGAATCATGAATCATGAATCATGAATCATGAATTGAATCATGAATCATGAATCATGAATCGAATCATGAATCATAAATCAAGAATCATGAATTGAATCATGAATCATGAATTGAATCATGAATCATGAATCTTGAATTGAATCATGAATCATGAATTGAATCATGAATCATGAATCATGAATTGAATCCTGAATTGAATCATGAATCATGAATTGAATCATGAATTAAATCACGAATCATGAATAATAAATTGAATCATGAATCATGAATCATGAATTGAATCATGAATTGAATCATGAATCATGAATTGAATCATGAATTAAATCACGAATCATGAATTAAATCACGAATCATGAATAATAAATTGAATCATGAATCATGAATCATGAATTGAATCATGAATCATGAAATGAAACATGAATCATGAATCATGAATTGAATCATGAATCATGAATTGAATCATGAATTGAATCATGAATTGAATCATGAATCATGAATCATGAATTGAATCATGAATTGAATCATGAATTGAATCATGAATCATGAATCATGAATTGAATCATGAATCATGAATCATGAATTGAATCATGAATCATGAATCATGAAATGAAACATGAATCATGAATCATGAATTGAATCATGAATCATGAATTGAATCATGAATCATGAATCATGAATCAAATCATGAATCATGAAACATGAATTGAATCATGAATCATGAATCATGAATTGAGTCATGAATCATGAATTATGAATTATGAATTGAATCATGAATCATGAACCATGAATTGAATCATAAATCATGAATTATGAATCGAATCATGAATCATGAATCATGAATTGAATCATGAATCATGAATCATGAATTGAATCATGAATCATGAATCATGAATCATGAATCATGAATCGAATCATAAATCATGAATTATGAATCATGAATTGATTCATGAATCATGAATCATGAATCATGAATCATGAATCGAATCATGAATCATGAGTCAAGAATCATGAATCGAATCATGAATCATGAATCATGAATTATGAATTGAATCATGAATCATGAATCATGAATCATGAATCATGAATTGAATCATGAATCATGAATCATGAATCATGAATTGAATCATGAATCATGAATCATGAATCGAATCATGAATCATGAATCAAGAATCATGAATCGAATCATGAATCATGAATTGAATCATGAATTGAATCATGAATCATGAATTGAATCATGAATCATGAATCATGAATTGAATCATGAATCATGAATTATGAATCATGAATTGAATCATGAATCATGAATTGAATCATGAATCATGAATCATAAATCATGAATTGAATTATAATTCATGAATCGAATCATGAATTGAATCATGAATCATGAATTGAATCATGAATCATGAATTAAATCATGAATCATGAATCATGAATCATAAATTGAATCATTAATTGAATCATGAATCATGAATCATGAATTGAATCATGAATCATGAATCATGAATCGAATCATGAATCATGAATCAAGAATCATGAATCGAATCATGAATTGAATCATGAATTGAATCATGAATCATGAATTGAATCATAAATCATGAATCATGAATTGAATCATGAATCATGAATCATGAATCATGAATTGAATCATTAATCATGAATCATGAATTGAATCATGAATTGAATCATGAATCATGAATTGAATTATGAATTAAATCATGAATCATGAATCATGAATCATAAATTCAATCATGAATTGAATCATGAATCATGAATTGAATCATGAATAATGAATCATGAATCGAATCATGAATCATGAATCAAGAATCATGAATCGAATCATGAATCATGAATTGAATCATAAATCATGAATCATGAATTGAATCATGAATCATGAATCATGAATTGAATCATTAATCATGAATCATGAATTGAATCAGGATTCGAATCATGAATTGAATCATGAATCATGAATTGAATCATGAATCATGAATTATGAATCATGTATTGAATCATGAATCATGAATTGAATCATGAATCATGAATCATGAATCATGAATTGAATCATGAATCATGAATCATGAATCAAATCATGAATCATGAATTGAATCATGAATCATGAATTGAATCATGAATCATGAATTGAATCATGAATCATGAATTGAATCATGAATCATGAATCATGAATTGAATCATGAATTGAATCATGAATCATGAATTGAATCATGAATTAAATCATGAATCATGAATCATGAATCATAAATTGAATCACGAATTGAATCATGAATCATGAATCATGAATTGAATCATAAATCATGAATCATGAATTGAATCATGAATCATGAATCATGAATTGAATCATGAAACATGAATTGAATCATGAATCATGAATTGAATCATGAATTGAATCATAAATCATGAATCATGAATCATGAATTGAATTCATCAATCATGAATCATGAATCATGAATCATGAATCATAAATTGAATCATGATTCATGAGTCATGAATTGAATCATGAATTGAATCATGAATCATGAATCATGAATTGAATCATGAATCATGAATCATGAATTGAATCATGAATCATGAATCATGAATTGAATCATGAATCTTGAATCATGAATTGAATCATGAATCATGAATCATGAATTAAATCATGAATCATGAATCATGAATTAAATCATGAATCATGAATCGAATCATGAATAATGAATCATGAATCGAATCATGACTCTTGAATCATGAATTGAATCATGAATCATGAATCATGAATTGAATCATGAATCATGAATCATGAATTAAATCATGAATCATGAATCGAATCATGAATCATGAATCATGAATTAAATTAATGAATCATGAATTGAATCATGAATCATGAATCATGAATTGAATCATGAATCATGAATCATGAATCGAATCATGAATCTTGAATCATGAATTGAATCATGAATCATGAATCATGAATCATGAATCATGAATTGAATCATGAATCTTGAATCATGAATTGAATCATGAATCATGAATTGAATCATGAATCATGAATCATGAATTAAATCATGAATCATGAATCGAATCATGAATCATGAATCATGAATTGAATCATGAATAATGAATCATGAATCGAATCATGACTCTTGAATCATGAATTGAATCATGAATCATGAATCATGAATTGAATCATGAATCATGAGTCATGAATTGAATCATGAATTGAATCATGAATCATGAATCATGAATTGAATCATGAATCATGAATCATGAATTGAATCATGAATCATGAATCATGAATTGAATCATGAATCTTGAATCATGAATTGAATCATGAATCATGAATCATGAATTGAATCATGAATCATGAATCATGAATTGAATCATGAATCTTGAATCATGAATTGAATCATGAATCATGAATCATGAATTGAATCATGAATCATGAATCATGAATTAAATCATGAATCATGAATCGAATCATGAATCATGAATTGAATCATGAATAATGAATCATGAATCGAATCATGACTCTTGAATCATGAATTGAATCATGAATCATGAATCATGAATTGAATCATGAATCATGAATCATGAATTAAATCATGAATCATGAATCGAATCATGAATCATGAATCATGAATTAAATTAATGAATCATGAATTGAATCATGAATCATGAATCATGAATTGAATCATGAATCATGAATCATGAATCGAATCATGAATCTTGAATCATGAATTGAATCATGAATCATGAATCATGAATTGAATTATGAATCATGAATCATGAATTGAATTATGAATCATGAATCATGAATCGAATCATGAATCTTGAATCATGAATTGAATCATGAATCATGAATCATGAATCATGAATCATGAATTGAATCATGAATCTTGAATCATGAATTGAATCATGAATCATGAATCATGAATTGAATCATGAATCATGAATCATGAATTAAATCATGAATCATGAATCGAATCATGAATCATGAATCATGAATTGAATCATGAATAATGAATCATGAATCGAATCATGACTCTTGAATCATGAATTGAATCATGAATCATGAATCATGAATCATGAATTGAATCATGAATCTTGAATCATGAATTGAATCATGAATCATGAATCATGAATTGAATCATGAATCATGAATCATGAATTAAATCATGAATCATGAATCGAATCATGAATCATGAATTGAATCATGAATAATGAATCATGAATCGAATCATGACTCTTGAATCATGAATTGAATCATGAATCATGAATTGAATCATGAATCATGAATCATGAATTAAATCATGAATCGAATCATGAATCATGAATCATGAATTAAATTAATGAATCATGAATTGAATCATGAATCATGAATCTTGAATCATGAATCATGAATTGAATCATGAACCATAAAGTATGAATCATGAATTGAATCATGAATCATGAATCATGAATCGAATCATGAATCATGAATTGAATCATGAATCATAAATCATGAATTAAATCCTGAATTGAATCATGAATCATGAATTGAATCATGAATTAAATCACGAATCATGAATAATAAATTGAATCATGAATTATGAATCATGAATTGAATCATGAATTGAATCATAAATCATGAATCATGAATCATATATTGAATTCATCAATCATGAATCATGAATCATAAATTGAATCATGATTCATGAGTCATGAATTGAATCATGAATTGAATCATGAATCATGAATCATGAATTGAATCATGAATCATGAATTGAATCATGAATCATGAATCGAATCATAAATCATGAATTGAATCATGAATCATGAATTGAATCATGAATCATGAATCATGAATTGAATCATGAATCATAATTCATGAATCGAATCATGAATCTTGAATCATGAATTGAATCATGAATCATAAATCATGAATCATGAATCATGAATTGAATCATGAATCATGAATCATGAATCGAATCATGAATCATGAATCTTGAATCATGAATCATGAATCGAATCATGAATCATGAATCAAGAATCATGAATTGAATCATGAATCATGAATTGAATCATGAATCATGAATCATGAATCGAATCATGAATCATGAATTGAATCATGAATCATGAATCATGAATTGAATCCTGAATTGAATCATGAATCATGAATCATGAATCATGAATCGAATCATGAATCATGAATTGAATCATGAATCATGAATCATGAATTGAATCCTGAATTGAATCATGAATCATGAATTATAAATTGAATCATGAATCATGAATCATGAATTGAATCATGAATTGAATCATGAATCATGAATTGAATCATGAATCATGAATCTTTAATCATGAATCATGAATCGAATCATGAATCATGAATCAAGAATCATGAATTGAATCATGAATCATGAATTGAATCATGAATCATGAATCATGAATCATGAATCGAATCATGAATCACAAATTGAATCATGAATCATGAATCATGAATTGAATCATGAATCATGAATCATGAATCATGAATTGAATCCTGAATTGAATCATGAATCATGAATTATAAATTGAATCATGAATCATGAATCATGAATTGAATCATGAATTGAATCATGAATCATGAATCATGAATTGAATCATGAATTAAATCACGAATCATGAATAATAAATTGAATCATGAATCATGAATTGAATCATGAATAATGAATCATGAATCGAATCATGACTCTTGAATCATGAATTGAATCATGAATCATGAATCATGAATTGAATCATGAATCATGAATCATGAATTAAATCATGAATCATGAATCGAATCATGAATCATGAATCATGAATTAAATTAATGAATCATGAATTGAATCATGAATCATGAATCATGAATTGAATCATGAATCATGAATCATGAATCGAATCATGAATCTTGAATCATGAATTGAATCATGAATCATGAATCATGAATCATGAATCATGAATTGAATCATGAATCTTGAATCATGAATTGAATCATGAATCATGAATCATGAATTGAATCATGAATCATGAATCATGAATTAAATCATGAATCATGAATCGAATCATGAATCATGAATTGAATCATGAATAATGAATCATGAATCGAATCATGACTCTTGAATCATGAATTGAATCATGAATCATGAATCATGAATTGAATTATGAATCATGAGTCAAGAATTGAATCATGAATCATGAATCATGAATCGAATCATGAATCTTGAATCATGAATTGAATCATGAATCATGAATCATGAATCATGAATCATGAATTGAATCATGAATCTTGAATCATGAATTGAATCATGAATCATGAATCATGAATTGAATCATGAATCATGAATCATGAATTAAATCATGAATCATGAATCGTGAATCATGAATCATGAATCGAATCATGAATCTTGAATCATGAATTGAATCATGAATCATGAATCATGAATCATGAATCATGAATTGAATCATGAATCATGAATCATGAATCGAATTATGAATCATGAATCAAGAATCATGAATCATGAATTGAATCATGAATCTTGAATCTTGAATCATGAATCATGAATTGAATCATGAACCATAAAGTATGAATCATGAATTGAATCATGAATCATGAATCATGAATCGAATCATGAATCATGAATTGAATCATGAATCATGAATCATGAATTAAATCCTGAATTGAATCATGAATCATGAATTGAATCATGAATTAAATCACGAATCATGAATAATAAATTGAATCATGAATTATGAATCATGAATTGAATCATGAATTGAATCATGAATCATGAATCATATATTGAATTCATCAATCATGAATCATGAATCATAAATTGAATCATGATTCATGAGTCATGAATTGAATCATGAATTGAATCATGAATCATGAATCATGAATTGAATCATGAATCATGAATTGAATCATGAATCATGAATTGAATCATGAATCATGAATCGAATCATAAATCATGAATTGAATCATGAATCATGAATTGAATCATGAATCATGAATCATGAATTGAATCATGAATCATAATTCATGAATCGAATCATGAATCTTGAATCATGAATTGAATCATGAATCATAAATCATGAATCATGAATCATGAATTGAATCATGAATCATGAATCATGAATCGAATCATGAATCATGAATCTTGAATCATGAATCATGAATCGAATCATGAATCATGAATCAAGAATCATGAATTGAATCATGAATCATGAATTGAATCATGAATCATGAATCATGAATCGAATCATGAATCATGAATTGAATCATGAATCATGAATCATGAATTGAATCCTGAATTGAATCATGAATCATGAATCATGAATCATGAATCGAATCATGAATCATGAATTGAATCATGAATCATGAATCATGAATTGAATCCTGAATTGAATCATGAATCATGAATTATAAATTGAATCATGAATCATGAATCATGAATTGAATCATGAATTGAATCATGAATCATGAATTGAATCATGAATCATGAATCTTTAATCATGAATCATGAATCGAATCATGAATCATGAATCAAGAATCATGAATTGAATCATGAATCATGAATTGAATCATGAATCATGAATCATGAATCATGAATCGAATCATGAATCACAAATTGAATCATGAATCATGAATCATGAATTGAATCATGAATCATGAATCATGAATCATGAATTGAATCCTGAATTGAATCATGAATCATGAATTATAAATTGAATCATGAATCATGAATCATGAATTGAATCATGAATTGAATCATGAATCATGAATCATGAATTGAATCATGAATTAAATCACGAATCATGAATAATAAATTGAATCATGAATCATGAATCATGAATTGAATCATGAATTGAATCATGAATCATGAATCATGTATTGAATCATGAATCATGAATCATGAATTGAATCATGAATCATGAAATGAAACATGAATCATGAATCATGAATTGAATCATGAATCATGAATTGAATCATGAATTGAATCATGAATTGAATCATGAATCATGAATCATGAATTGAATCATGAATTGAATCATGAATTGAATCATGAATTGAATCATGAATCATGAATCATGAATTGAATCATGAATCATGAATCATGAATTGAATCATGAAACATGAATCATGAAATGAAACATGAATCATGAATTGAATCACGAATCATGAATTGAATCATGAATCATGAATCATGAATCGAATCATGAATCATGAAACATGAATTGAATCATGAATCATGAATCATGAATTGAGTCATGAATCATGAATTATGAATTATGAATTGAATCATGAATCATGAACCATGAACCATGAATTGAATCATAAATCATGAATTATGAATCGAATCATGAATCATGAATCATGAATTGAATCATGAATCATGAATCATGAATTGAATCATGAATCATGAATCATGAATCATGAATCGAATCATAAATCATGAATTATGAATCATGAATTGATTCATGAATCATGAATTATGAATCATGAATCATGAATCGAATCATGAATCATGAGTCAAGAATCATGAATCGAATCATGAATCATGAATCATGAATTATGAATTGAATCATGAATCATGAATCATGAATCATGAATCATGAATCATGAATCATGAATTGAATCATGAATCATGAATCATGAATCATGAATTGAATCATGAATCATGAATCATGAATCGAATCATGAATCATGAATCAAGAATCATGAATCGAATCATGAATCATGAATTGAATCATGAATTGAATCATGAATCGAATCATGAATCATGAATCATGAATTGAATCATGAATCATGAATTATGAATCATGAATTGAATCATGAATCATGAATTGAATCATGAATCATGAATCATGAATCATGAATCATAAATCATGAATTGAATTATGAATCATGAATCGAATCATGAATTGAATCATGAATCATGAATTGGATCATGAATCATGAATTGAATCATGAATCATGAATCATGAATTGAATCATGAATTGAATCATGAATCATGAATTGAATCATGAACTAAATCATGAATCATGAATCATGAATCATAAATTGAATCATGAATTGAATCATGAATCATGAATTGAATCATGAATCATGAATCATGAATTGAATCATGAATCATGAATCATGAATTGAATCATGAATCATGAATTGAATCATGAATCATGAATTTAATCATGAATCATGAATTGAATCATGAATTGAATCATGAATCATGAATCATGAATTGATTCATTAATCATGAATCGAATCATGAATCATGAATTGAATCATGAATCATGAATTGAATCATGAATCATGAATTGAATCATGAATCATGAATCGAATCATGAATCTTGAATCATGAATTGAATCATGAATCATGAATCATGAATCATGAATTGAATCATGAATCATGAATCATGAATCGAATCATGAATCATGAATCAAGAATCATGAATTGAATCATGAATCATGAATCTTGAATCATGAATCATGAATTGAATTATGAATCATGAATTGAATCATGAATCATGAATCTTGAATCATGAATCATGAATTGAGTCATGAATCATGAATTATGAATTATGAATTGAATCATGAATCATGAACCATGAATTGAATCATAAATCATGAATTATGAATCGAATCATGAATCATGAATCATGAATTGAATCATGAATCATGAATCATGAATTGAATCATGAATCATGAATCATGAATCATGAATCATGAATCGAATCATAAATCATGAATTATGAATCATGAATTGATTCATGAATCATGAATTATGAATCATGAATCATGAATCGAATTATGAATCATGAATCATGAATTATGAATTGAATCATGAATCATGAATCATGAATCATGAATCATGAATTGAATCATGAATCATGAATCATGAATCATGAATTGAATCATGAATCATGAATCATGAATCGAATCATGAATCATGAATCAAGAATCATGAATCGAATCATGAATCATGAATCAAGAATCATGAATCGAATCATGAATCATGAATTGAATCATGAATTGAATCATGAATCATGAATTGAATCATGAATCATGAATCATGAATTGAATCATGAATCATGAATTATGAATCATGAATTGAATCATGAATCATGAATTGAATCATGAATCATGAATCATGAATCATGAATCATAAATCATGAATTGAATTATGAATCATGAATCGAATCATGAATTGAATCATGAATCATGAATTGAATCATGAATCATGAATTGAATCATGAATCATGAATCATGAAATGAATCATGAATTGAATCATGAATCATGAATTGAATCATGAATTAAATCATGAATCATGAATCATGAATCATAAATTGAATCATGAATTGAATCATGAATCATGAATCATGAATTGAATCATGAATCATGAATCATGAATTGAATCATGAATCATGAATCATTAATTGAATCATGAATCATGAATCATGAATTGAATCATGAATCATGAATCGAATCATGAATCATGAATTGAATCATGAATCATGAATTGAATCATGAATCATGAATCATGAATTGAATCATGAATCATGAATCATGAATCATGAATTGAATCATGAATCATGAATCATGAATCATGAATCGAATCATGAATCATGAATCAAGAATCATGAATTGAATCATGAATCATGAATTGAATCATGAATCATGAATCTTGAATCATGAATCATGAATTGAATCATGAATCATGAATTGAATCATGAATCATGAATCATGAATCGAATTATGAATCATGAATCAAGAATCATGAATCATGAATTGAATCATGAATCATGAATCAAGAATCATGAATCATGAATTGAATCATGAACCATAAAGTATGAATCATGAATTGAATCATGAATCATGAATCATGAATCGAATCATGAATCATGAATTGAATCATGAATCATGAATCATGAATTGAATCCTGAATTGAATCATGAATCATGAATTGAATCATGAATTATATCACGAATCATGAATAATAAATTGAATCATGAATTGAATCATGAATTGAATCATGAATTGAATCATAAATCATGAATCATGAATCATGAATTGAATTCATCAATCATGAATCATGAATCATAAATTGAATCATGATTCATGAGTCATGAATTGAATCATGAATTGAATCATGAATCATGAATTATAAATTGAATCATGAATCATGAATCATGAATTGAATCATGAATTGAATCATGAATCATGAATTGAATCATGAATCATGAATCTTTAATCATGAATCATGAATCGAATCATGAATCATGAATCAAGAATCATGAATTGAATCATGAATCATGAATTGAATCATGAATCATGAATCGAATCATGAATCATGAATTGAATCATGAATCATGAATCATGAATTGAATCCTGAATTGAATCATGAATCATGAATTATAAATTGAATCATGAATCATGAATCATGAATTGAATCATGAATTGAATCATGAATCATGAATCATGAATTGAATCATGAATTAAATCACGAATCATGAATAATAAATTGAATCATGAATTATGAATCATGAATTGAATCATGAATTGAATCATGAATCATGAATCATGAATTGAATCATGAATCATGAATCATGAATTGAATCATGAATCATGAATCATGAAATGAAACATGAATCATGAATTGAATCATGAATTGAATCATGAATTGAATCATGAATCATGAATCATGAATTGAATCATGAATTGAATCATGAATTGAATCATGAATCATGAATCATGAATTGAATCATGAAACATGAATCATGAAATGAAACATGAATCATGAATTGAATCATGAATCATGAATTGAATCATGAATCATGAATCATGAATCGAATCATGAATCATGAAACATGAATTGAATCATGAATCATGAATCATGAATTGAGTCATGAATCATGAATTATGAATTATGAATTGAATCATGAATCATGAACCATGAACCATGAATTGAATCATAAATCATGAATTATGAATCGAATCATGAATCATGAATTGAATCATGAATCATGAATCATGAATTGAATCATGAATCATGAATCATGAATCATGAATCATGAATCGAATCATAAATCATGAATTATGAATCATGAATTGATTCATGAATCATGAATTATGAATCATGAATCATGAATCGAATCATGAATCATGAGTCAAGAATCATGAATCGAATCATGAATCATGAATCATGAATTATGAATTGAATCATGAATCATGAATCATGAATCATGAATTATGAATTGAATCATGAATCATGAATCATGAATCATGAATTGAATCATGAATCATGAATCATGAATCGAATCCTGAATTGAATCATGAATCATGAATCATGAATCATGAATCGAATCATGAATCATGAATTGAATCATGAATCATGAATCATGAATTGAATCCTGAATTGAATCATGAATCATGAATTATAAATTGAATCATGAATCATGAATCATGAATTGAATCATGAATTGAATCATGAATCATGAATTGAATCATGAATCATGAATCTTTAATCATGAATCATGAATTGAATCATGAATCATGAATCAAGAATCATGAATTGAATCATGAATCATGAATTGAATCATAAATCATGAATCATGAATCATGAATCGAATCATGAATCATGAATTGAATCATGAATCATGAATTGAATCCTGAATTGAATCATGAATCATGAATCATGAATCATGAATTGAATCATGAATCATGAATTGAATCATGAATCATGAATCATGAATTGAATCCTGAATTGAATCATGAATCATGAATTATAAATTGAATCATGAATCATGAATTGAATCATGAATTGAATCATGAATCATGAATCATGAATTGAATCATGAATTAAATCATGAATCATGAATAATAAATTGAATCATGAATCATGAATCATGAATTGAATCATGAATTGAATCATGAATCATGAATCATGAATTGAATCATGAATCATGAATCATGAATTGAATCATGAATCATGAATCATGAAATGAAACATGAATCATGAATCATGAATTGAATCATGAATTATGAATTGAATCATGAATTGAATCATGAATTGAATCATGAATCATGAATCATGAATTGAATCATGAATTGAATCATGAATTGAATCATGAATCATGAATCATGAATTGAATCATGAAACATGAATCATGAAATGAAACATGAATCATGAATTGAATCATGAATCATGAATCATGAATCGAATCATGAATCATGAAACATGAATTGAATCATGAATCATGAATCATGAATTGAGTCATGAATCATGAATTATGAATTATGAATTGAATCATGAATCATGAACCATGAACCATGAATTGAATCATAAATCATGAATTATGAATCGAATCATGAATCATGAATCATGAATTGAATCATGAATCATGAATTGAATCATGAATCATGAATCATGAATCATGAATCATGAATCGAATCATAAATCATGAATTATGAATCATGAATTGATTCATGAATCATGAATTATGAATCATGAATCATGAATCGAATCATGAATCATGAGTCAAGAATCATGAATCGAATCATGAATCATGAATCATGAATTATGAATTGAATCATGAATCATGAATCATGAATCATGAATCATGAATCATGAATTGAATCATGAATCATGAATCATGAATCATGAATTGAATCATGAATCATGAATCATGAATCGAATCATGAATCAAGAATCATGAATCGAATCATGAATCATGAATTGAATCATGAATTGAATCATGAATCATGAATTGAATCATGAATCATGAATCATGAATTGAATCATGAATCATGAATCATGAATTGAATCATGAATCATGAATTATGAATCATGAATTGAATCATGAATCATGAATCGAATCATGAATCATGAATCATGAATCATGAATCATAAATCATGAATTGAATTATGAATCATAAATCGAATCATGAATTGAATCATGAATCATGAATTGAATCATGAATCATGAATTGAATCATGAATCATGAATCATGAATTGAATCATGAATTGAATCATGAATCATGAATTGAATCATGAATTAAATCATGAATCATGAATCATGAATCATAAATTGAATCATAAATTGAATCATGAATCATGAATCATGAATTGAATCATGAATCATGAATCATGAATTGAATCATGAATCATGAATCATGAATTGAATCATGAATCATGAATTGAATCATGAATCATGAATTGAATCATGAATCATGAATCGAATCATGAATCTTGAATCATGAATTGAATCATGAATCATGAATCATGAATCATGAATTGAATCATGAATCATGAATCATGAATCGAATCATGAATCATGAATCAAGAATCATGAATTGAATCATGAATCATGAATCTTGAATCATGAATCTTGAATCATGAACTGAATCATGAATCATGAATCTTGAATCATGAATCATGAATTGAATCATGAATCATGAATCATGAATTGAATCATGAATCATGAATCAAGAATCATGAATTGAATCATGAATCATGAATCTTGAATCATGAATCATGAATTGAATCATGAATCATGAATTGAATCATGAATCATGAATCTTGAATCATGAATCATGAATTGAGTCATGAATCATGAATTATGAATTATGAATTGAATCATGAATCATGAACCATGAATTGAATCATAAATCATGAATTATGAATCGAATCATGAATCATGAATCATGAATTGAATCATGAATCATGAATCATGAATTGAATCATGAATCATGAATCATGAATCATGAATCGAATCATAAATCATGAATCATGAATTATGAATTGAATCATGAATCATGAATCATGAATCATGAATCATGAATCATGAATCATGAATTGAATCATGAATCATGAATCATGAATCATAAATTGAATCATGAATCATGAATCATGATTCGAATCATGAATCATGAATCATGATTCGAATCATGAATCATGAATCATGAATCATGAATCATGATTCGAATCATGAATCATGAATCATGATTCGAATCATGAATCATGAATCAAGAATCATGAATCGAATCATGAATCATGAATCAAGAATCATGAATCGAATCATGAATCATGAATCATGAATCATGAATTGAATCATGAATCATGAATTATGAATCATGAATTGAATCATGAATCATGAATTGAATCATGAATCATGAATCATGAATCATGAATCATAAATCATGAATTGAATTATGAATCATGAATCGAATCATGAATTGAATCATGAATCATGAATTGAATCATGAATCATGAATTGAATCATGAATCATGAATCATGAAATGAATCATGAATTGAATCATGAATCATGAATTGAATCATGAATTAAATCATGAATCATGAATCATGAATCATAAATTGAATCATGAATTGAATCATGAATCATGAATCATGAATTGAATCATGAATCATGAATCATGAATTGAATCATGAATCATGAATCATGAATTGAATCATGAATCATGAATCATGAATTGAATCATGAATCATGAATTTAATCATGAATCATGAATTGAATCATGAATTGAATCATGAATCATGAATCATGAATTGATTCATGAATCATGAATCGAATCATGAATCATGAATTGAATCATGAATCATGAATTGAATCATGAATCATGAATCATGAATTGAATCATGAATCATGAATCATGAATCATGAATTGAATCATGAATCATGAATCATGAATCGAATCATGAATCATGAATCAAGAATCATGAATTGAATCATGAATCATGAATTGAATCATGAATCATGAATCTTGAATCATGAATCATGAATTGAATCATGAATCATGAATTGAATCATGAATCATGAATCGAATCATGAATCTTGAATCATTAATTGAATCATGAATCATGAATTAAATCAAGAATCATGAATCATGAATCATGAATCGAATCATGAATCATGAGTCAAGAATCATGAATCGAATCATGAATCATGAATCATGAATTATGAATTGAATCATGAATCATGAATCATGAATCATGAATCATGAATCATGAATTGAATCATAAATCATGAATCATGAATCATGAATTGAATCATGAATCATGAATCATGAATCGAATCATGAATCATGAATCAAGAATCATGAATCAAATCATGAATCATGAATTGAATCATGAATTGAATCATGAATCATGAATCATGAATTGAATCATGAATCATGAATCATGAATCATGAATCATGAATTGAATCATGAATCATGAATCATGAATCATGAATTGAATCATGAATCATGAATCATGAATTGAATCAGGATTCGAATCATGAATTGAATCATGAACCATGAATTGAATCATGAATCATGAATTTAGAATCATGAATTGAATCATGAATCATGAATTGAATCATGAATCATGAATCATGAATCATGAATCATGAATCATAAATCATGAATTGAATCATGAATCATGAATCATGAATCGAATAATGAATCATGAATTGAATCATGAATCATGAATTGAATCATGAATCATGAATTGAATCATGAATCATGAATCATGAATTGAATGATGAATTGAATCATGAATCATAAATTGAATCATTAATTGAATCATGAATCATGAATTGAATCATAAATCATGAATCATGAATCATGAATTGAATCATGAATCATGAATCATGAATCATGAATCATGAATCATGAATCATGAATCATGAATTGAATCATGAATCATGAATCATGAATTGAATCATGAATCATGAATCATGAATTGAATCATGAATCATGAATCATGAATCATGAATCATGAATCATGAATTGAATCATGAATCATGAATCATGAATCATGAATTGAATCATGAATCATGAATCATGAATCGAATCATGAATCATGAATCAAGAATCATGAATCGAATCATGAATCATGAATTGAATCATGAATTGAATCATGAATCATGAATTGAATCATAAATCATGAATTGAATCATGAATCATGAATCATGAATCATGAATCATGAATTGAATCATTAATCATGAATCATGAATTGAATCAGGATTCGAATCATGAATTGAATCATGAATCATGAATTGAATCATGAATCATGAATTATGAATGATGAATTGAATCATGTATCATGAATTGAATCATGAATCATGAATTGAATCATGAATCATGAATCATGAATCATGAATCATAAATCATGAATTGAATCATGAATCATGAATCGAATCATGAATCATGAATTGAATCATGAATCATGAATTGAATCATGAATCATGAATTGAATCATGAATCATGAATCATGAATTGAATCATGAATCATGAATCATGAATTGAATCATGAATCATGAATCATGAATCATGAATCATGAATCGAATCATAAATCATGAATTATGAATCATGAATTGATTCATGAATCATGAATTATGAATCATGAATCAAGAATCGAATCATGAATCATGAGTCAAGAATCATGAATCGAATCATGAATCATGAATTATGAATTGAATCATGAATCATGAATCATGAATCATGAATTATGAATTGAATCATGAATCATGAATCATGAATTGAATCATGAATCATGAATCATGAATTGAATCATGAATCATGAATCATGAATCGAATCCTGAATTGAATCATGAATCATGAATCATGAATCATGAATCGAATCATGAATCATGAATTGAATCATGAATCATGAATCATGAATTGAATCCTGAATTGAATCATGAATCATGAATTATAAATTGAATCATGAATCATGAATCATGAATTGAATCATGAATTGAATCATGAATCATGAATTGAATCATGAATCATGAATATTTAATCATGAATCATGAATCGAATCATGAATCATGAATCAAGAATCATGAATTGAATCATGAATCATGAATTGAATCATGAATCATGAATCATGAATTGAATCATGAATCATGAATCATGAATTGAATCATGAATCATGAATCATGAATCATGAATCATGAATCGAATCATAAATCATGAATTATGAATCATGAATTGATTCATGAATCATGAATTATGAATCATGAATCATGAATCGAATCATGAATCATGAGTCAAGAATCATGAATCGAATCATGAATCATGAATCATGAATTATGAATTGAATCATGAATCATGAATCATGAATCATGAATCATGAATTATGAATTGAATCATGAATCATGAATCATGAATCATGAATTGAATCATGAATCATGAATCATGAATTGAATCATGAATCAGGAATCATGAATCGAATCCTGAATTGAATCATGAATCATGAATCATGAATCATGAATCGAATCATGAATCATGAATTGAATCATGAATCATGAATCATGAATTGAATCATGAATCATGAATTATAAATTGAATCATGAATCATGAATCATGAATTGAATCATGAATTGAATCATGAATCATGAATCATGAATCTTTAATCATGAATCATGAATCGAATCATGAATCATGAATCAAGAATCATGAATTGAATCATGAATCATGAATTGAATCATGAATCATGAATCATGAATCATGAATCGAATCATGAATCATGAATTGAATCATGAATCATGAATTGAATCCTGAATTGAATCATGAATCATGAATCATGAATCATGAATCGAATCATGAATCATGAATTGAATCATGAATCATGAATCATGAATTGAATCATGAATTGAATCATGAATCATGAATCATGAATTGAATCATGAATTAAATCACGAATCATGAATAATAAATTGAATCATGAAACATGAATCATGAATTGAATCATGAATTGAATCATGAATCATGAATCATGAATTGAATCATGAATCATGAATCATGAATTGAATCATGAATCATGAATCATGAAATGAAACATGAATCATGAATCATGAATTGAATCATGAATCATGAATTGAATCATGAATTGAATCATGAATTGAATCATGAATCATGAATCATGAATTGAATCATGAATTGAATCATGAATTGAATCATGAATCATGAATCATGAATTGAATCATGAAACATGAACCATGAAATGAAACATGAATCATGAATTGAATCATGAATCATGAATTGAATCATGAATCATGAATCATGAATCGAATCATGAATCATGAAACATGAATTGAATCATGAATCATGAATCATGAATTGAGTCATGAATCATGAATTATGAATTATGAATTGAATCATGAATCATGAACCATGAACCATGAATTGAATCATAAATCATGAATTATGAATCGAATCATGAATCATGAATCATGAATTGAATCATGAATCATGAATCATGAATTGAATCATAAATCATGAATCATGAATCATGAATCGAATCATAAATCATGAATTATGAATCATGAATTGATTCATGAATCATGAATTATGAATCATGAATCATGAATCGAATCATGAATCATGAGTCAAGAATCATGAATCGAATCATGAATCATGAATCATGAATTATGAATTGAATCATGAATCATGAATCATGAATCATGAATTCATGAATCATGAATCATGAGTCATGAATCATGAATTGAATCATGAATCATGAATCATGAATCGAATCATGAATCAAGAATCATGAATCGAATCATGAATCATGAATTGAATCATGAATTGAATCATGAATCATGAATTGAATCATGAATCATGAATCATGAATTGAATCATGAATCATGAATCATGAATCATGAATTGAATCATGAATCATGAATTGAATCATGAATCATGAATCGAATCATGAATCTTGAATCATGAATTGAATCATGAATCATGAATCATGAATCATGAATTGAATCATGAATCATGAATCATGAATCGAATCATGAATCATGAATCAAGAATCATGAATTGAATCATGAATCATGAATCTTGAATCATGAATCTTGAATCATGAACTGAATCATGAATCATGAATCTTGAATCATGAATCATGAATTGAATCATGAATCATGAATCATGAATTGAATCATGAATCATGAATCAAGAATCATGAATTGAATCATGAATCATGAATCTTGAATCATGAATCATGAATTGAATCATGAATCATGAATTGAATCATGAATCATGAATCTTGAATCATGAATCATGAATTGAGTCATGAATCATGAATTATGAATTATGAATTGAATCATGAATCATGAACCATGAATTGAATCATAAATCATGAATTATGAATCGAATCATGAATCATGAATCATGAATTGAATCATGAATCATGAATCATGAATCGAATCATAAATCATGAATTATGAATCATGAATTGATTCATGAATCATGAATTATGAATCATGAATCATGAATCGAATCATGAATCATGAATTATAAATTGAATCATGAATCATGAATCATGAATCATGAATCATGAATCATGAATTGAATCATGAATCATGAATCATGAATCATAAATTGAATCATGAATCATGAATCATGATTCGAATCATGAATCATGAATCATGATTCGAATCATGAATCATGAATCAAGAATCATGAATCGAATCATGAATCATGAATCAAGAATCATGAATCGAATCATGAATCATGAATCATGAATCATGAATTGAATCATGAATCATGAATTATGAATCATGAATTGAATCATGAATCATGAATTGAATCATGAATCATGAATCATGAATCATGAATCATAAATCATGAATTGAATTATGAATCATGAATCGAATCATGAATTGAATCATGAATCATGAATTGAATCATGAATCATGAATTGAATCATGAATCATGAATCATGAAATGAATCATGAATTGAATCATGAATCATGAATTGAATCATGAATTAAATCATGAATCATGAATCATGAATCATAAATTGAATCATGAATTGAATCATGAATCATGAATCATGAATTGAATCATGAATCATGAATCATGAATTGAATCATGAATCATGAATTTAATCATGAATCATGAATTGAATCATGAATTGAATCATGAATCATGAATTGATTCATGAATCATGAATCGAATCATGAATCATGAATTGAATCATGAATCATGAATTGAATCATGAATCATGAATCATGAATTGAATCATGAATCATGAATCATGAATCATGAATTGAATCATGAATCATGAATCATGAATCGAATCATGAATCATGAATCAAGAATCATGAATTGAATCATGAATCATGAATTGAATCATGAATCATGAATCTTGAATCATGAATCATGAATTGAATCATGAATCATGAATTGAATCATGAATCATGAATCGAATCATGAATCTTGAATCATTAATTGAATCATGAATCATGAATTAAATCAAGAATCATGAATCATGAATCATGAATCGAATCATGAATCATGAGTCAAGAATCATGAATCGAATCATGAATCATGAATCATGAATTATGAATTGAATCATGAATCATGAATCATGAATCATGAATCATGAATTGAATCATGAATCATGAATCATGAATCATGAATTGAATCATGAATCATGAATCATGAATCGAATCATGAATCATGAATCAAGAATCATGAATCAAATCATGAATCATGAATTGAATCATGAATTGAATCATGAATCATGAATCATGAATTGAATCATGAATCATGAATCATGAATCATGAATCATGAATTGAATCATGAATCATGAATCATGAATCATGAATTGAATCATGAATCATGAATTGAATCATGAATCATGAATCATGAATTGAATGATGAATTGAATCATGAATCATAAATTGAATCATTAATTGAATCATGAATCATGAATTGAATCATAAATCATGAATCATGAATCATGAATTGAATCATGAATCATGAATCATGAATCATGAATCATGAATCATGAATTTAGAATCATGAATTGAATCATGAATCATGAATTGAATCATGAATCATGAATCATGAATCATGAATCATGAATCATAAATCATGAATTGAATCATGAATCATGAATCATGAATCGAATAATGAATCATGAATTGAATCATGAATCATGAATTGAATCATGAATCATGAATTGAATCATGAATCATGAATCATGAATTGAATGATGAATTGAATCATGAATCATAAATTGAATCATTAATTGAATCATGAATCATGAATTGAATCATAAATCATGAATCATGAATCATGAATTGAATCATGAATCATGAATCATGAATCATGAATCATGAATCATGAATAATGAATTGAATCATGAATCATGAATCATGAATTGAATCATGAATCATGAATCATGAATTGAATCATGAATCATGAATCATGAATCATGAATCATGAATAATGAATTGAATCGTGAATCATGAATCATGAATTGAATCATGAAT
Source organism: Mixophyes fleayi (assembly GCF_038048845.1). NCBI lineage: Eukaryota > Metazoa > Chordata > Amphibia > Anura > Limnodynastidae > Mixophyes > Mixophyes fleayi. The sequence continues at coordinate 16,319 of NW_027446277.1, read as the reverse complement.
CATGAATCATGAATTGAATCATGAATCATGAATCATGAATCATGAATCATGAATCATGAATTGAATCATGAATCATGAATCATGAATCATGAATTGAATCATGAATCATGAATCATGAATCGAATCATGAATCATGAATCAAGAATCATGAATCGAATCATGAATCATGAATTGAATCATGAATTGAATCATGAATCATGAATTGAATCATAAATCATGAATTGAATCATGAATCATGAATCATGAATCATGAATCATGAATTGAATCATTAATCATGAATCATGAATTGAATCAGGATTCGAATCATGAATTGAATCATAAATCATGAATTGAATCATGAATCATGAATTATGAATCATGAATTGAATCATGTATCATGAATTGAATCATGAATCATGAATTGAATCATGAATCATGAATCATGAATCATGAATCATAAATCATGAATTGAATCATGAATCATGAATCGAATCATGAATCATGAAATGAATCATGAATCATGAATCATGAATTGAATCATGAATTAAATCATGAATCATGAATCATGAATTGAATCATGTATCATGAATCATGAATTGAATCATGAATCATGAATCATGAATCATGAATCATGAATTGAATCATGAATCATGAATTGAATCATGAATTGAATCATGAATCATGAATCATGAATCGAATCATGAATCATGAATCATGAATCATGAATTGAATCATGAATCATGAATTATGAATCATGAATTGAATCATGAATCATGAATTGAATCATGAATCATGAATCATGAATCATGAATCATAAATCATGAATTGAATTATGAATCATGAATCGAATCATGAATTGAATCATGAATCATGAATTGAATCATGAATCATGAATTGAATCATGAATCATGAATTGAATCATGAATCATGAATCATGAAATGAATCATGAATTGAATCATGAATCATGAATTGAATCATGAATTAAATCATGAATCATGAATCATGAATCATAAATTGAATCATGAATTGAATCATGAATCATGAATCATGAATTGAATCATGAATCATGAATTTAATCATGAATCATGAATTGAATCATGAATTGAATCATGAATCATGAATTGATTCATGAATCATGAATCGAATCATGAATCATGAATTGAATCATGAATCATGAATTGAATCATGAATCATGAATCATGAATTGAATCATGAATCATGAATCATGAATCATGAATTGAATCATGAATCATGAATCATGAATCGAATCATGAATCATGAATCAAGAATCATGAATTGAATCATGAATCATGAATTGAATCATGAATCATGAATCTTGAATCATGAATCATGAATTGAATCATGAATCATGAATTGAATCATGAATCATGAATCGAATCATGAATCTTGAATCATTAATTGAATCATGAATCATGAATTAAATCAAGAATCATGAATCATGAATCATGAATCGAATCATGAATCATGAGTCAAGAATCATGAATCGAATCATGAATCATGAATCATGAATTATGAATTGAATCATGAATCATGAATCATGAATCATGAATCATGAATTGAATCATGAATCATGAATCATGAATCATGAATTGAATCATGAATCATGAATCATGAATCGAATCATGAATCATGAATCAAGAATCATGAATCAAATCATGAATCATGAATTGAATCATGAATTGAATCATGAATCATGAATCATGAATTGAATCATGAATCATGAATCATGAATCATGAATCATGAATTGAATCATGAATCATGAATCATGAATCATGAATTGAATCATGAATCATGAATTGAATCAGGATTCGAATCATGAATTGAATCATGAACCATGAATTGAATCATGAATCATGAATTTAGAATCATGAATTGAATCATGAATCATGAATTGAATCATGAATCATGAATCATGAATCATGAATCATGAATCATAAATCATGAATTGAATCATGAATCATGAATCATGAATCGAATAATGAATCATGAATTGAATCATGAATCATGAATTGAATCATGAATCATGAATTGAATCATGAATCATGAATCATGAATTGAATGATGAATTGAATCATGAATCATAAATTGAATCATTAATTGAATCATGAATCATGAATTGAATCATAAATCATGAATCATGAATCATGAATTGAATCATGAATCATGAATCATGAATCATGAATCATGAATAATGAATTGAATCATGAATCATGAATCATGAATTGAATCATGAATCATGAATCATGAATTGAATCATGAATCATGAATCATGAATCATGAATCATGAATAATGAATTGAATCATGAATCATGAATCATGAATTGAATCATGAATCATGAATCATGAATTGAATCATGAATCATGAATCATGAATCATGAATCATGAATCATGAATTGAATCATGAATCATGAATCATGAATCATGAATTGAATCATGAATCATGAATCATGAATCGAATCATGAATCATGAATCAAGAATCATGAATCGAATCATGAATCATGAATTGAATCATGAATTGAATCATGAATCATGAATTGAATCATAAATCATGAATTGAATCATGAATCATGAATCATGAATCATGAATCATGAATTGAATCATTAATCATGAATCATGAATTGAATCAGGATTCGAATCATGAATTGAATCATGAATCATGAATTGAATCATGAATCATGAATTATGAATCATGAATTGAATCATGTATCATGAATTGAATCATGAATCATGAATTGAATCATGAATCATGAATCATGAATCATGAATCATAAATCATGAATTGAATCATGAATCATGAATCGAATCATGAATCATGAATTGAATCATGAATCATGAATCATGAATTGAATCATGAATTAAATCATGAATCATGAATCATGAATTGAATCATGTATCATGAATCATGAATTGAATCATGAATCATGAATCATGAATCATGAATCATGAATTGAATCATGAATCATGAATTGAATCATGAATTGAATCATGAATCATGAATCATGAATCGAATCATGAATCATGAATTGAATCATGAATCATGAATTGAATCATGAATCATGAATCATGAATTGAATTATGATTCATGAATCATGAATTGAATCATGAATCATGAATCAAATCATGAATCATGAATCATGATTCATGAATCATGAATTGAATCATGAATCATGAATCATGAATCGAATCATGAATCATGAATCAAGAATCATGAATTGAATCATGAATCATGAATTGAATCATGAATCATGAATCTTGAATCATGAATCATGAATTGAATCATGAATCATGAATTGAATCATGAATCATGAATCGAATCATGAATCTTGAATCATTAATTGAATCATGAATCATGAATCATGATTCATGAATCATGAATTGAATCATGAATCATGAATCATGAATTGAATCATGAATCATGAATCATGAATTGAATCATGAATCATGAATCAAGAATCATGAATTGAATCATGAATCATGAATTGAATCATGAATCATGAATCTTGAATCATGAATCATGAATTGAATCATGAATCATGAATTGAATCATGAATCATGAATCGAATCATGAATCTTGAATCATTAATTGAATCATGAATCATGAATTAAATCATGAATCATGAATCATGAATCATGAATTGAATCATGAATCATGAGTCAAGAATCATGAATCGAATCATGAATCATGAATCATGAATTATGAATTGAATCCTGAATCATGAATCATGAATCATGAATTGAATCATGAATCATGAATCATGAATCATGAATTGAATCATGAATCATGAATCATGAATCAAATCATGAATCATGAATCAAGAATCATGAATCGAATCATGAATCATGAATTGAATCATGAATTGAATCATGAATCATGAATCATGAATTGAATCATGAATCATGAATCATGAATCATGAATCATGAATTGAATCATGAATCATGAATCATGAATTGAATCAGGATTCGAATCATGATTTGAATCATGAATCATGAATTGAATCATGAATCATGAATTTAGAATCATGAATTGAATCATGAATCATGAATTGAATCATGAATCATGAATCATGAATCATAAATCATGAATTGAATCATGAATCATGAATCATGAATCGAATAATGAATCATGAATTGAATCATGAATCATGAATTGCATCATGAATCATGAATTGAATCATGAATCATGAATCATGAATTGAATGATGAATTGAATCATGAATCATAAATTGAATCATTAATTGAATCATGAATCATGAATTGAATCATAAATCATGAATCATGAATCATGAATTGAATCATGAATCATGAATCATGAATCATGAATCATGAATCATAAATCATAAATAATGAATTGAATCATGAATCATGAATCATGAATCATGAATCATGAATTGAATCATGAATCATGAATCATGAATTGAATCATGAATCATGAATCATGAATCATGAATCATGAATTGAATCATGAATCATGAATCATGAATCATGAATTGAATCATGAATCATGAATCATGAATCGAATCATGAATCATGAATCAAGAATCATGAATCGAATCATGAATCATGAATTGAATCATGAATTGAATCATGAATCATGAATTGAATCATGAATCATGAATCATGAATTGAATCAGGATTCGAATCATGAAGTGAATCATGAATCATGAATTGAATCATGAATCATGAATTATGAATCATGAATTGAATCATGTATCATGAATTGAATCATAAATCATGAATTGAATCATGAATCATGAATCATGAATCATGAATCATAAATCATGAATTGAATCATGAATCATGAATCGAATCATGAATCATGAATTGAATCATGAATCATGAATTGAATCATGAATCATGAATTGAATCATGAATCATGATCATGAATTGAATCATGAATTGAATCATGAATCATGAATTGAATCATGAATTAAATCATGAATCATGAATCATGAATCATAAATTAAATCATGAATTGAATCATGAATCATGAATCATGAATTGAATCATGTATCATGAATCATGAATTGAATCATGAATCATGAATCATGAATCATGAATCATGAATTGAATCATGAATCATGAATTGAATCATGAATTGAATCATGAATCATGAATCATGAATCGAATCATGAATCATGAATTGAATCATGATTCATGAATTGAATCATGAATCATGAATTGAATCATGAATCATGAATCATGAATTGAATCATGATTCATGAATCATGAATTGAATCATGAATCATGAATCAAATCATGAATCATGATTCATGAATCATGAATTGAATCATGAATCATGAATCATGAATCGAATCATGAATCATGAATCAAGAATCATGAATTGAATCATGAATCATGAATTGAATCATGAATCATGAATCTTGAATCATGAACTGAATCATGAATCATGAATCTTGAATCATGAATCATGAATTGAATCATGAATCATGAATCATGAATTGAATCATGAATCATGAATCAAGAATCATGAATTGAATCATGAATCATGAATCTTGAATCATGAATCATGAATTGAATCATGAATCATGAATTGAATCATGAATCATGAATCATGAATCTTGAATCATGAATCATGAATTGAGTCATGAATCATGAATTATGAATTATGAATTGAATCATGAATCATGAACCATGAATTGAATCATAAATCATGAATTATGAATCGAATCATGAATCATGAATCATGAATTGAATCATGAATCATGAATCATGAATTGAATCATGAATCATGAATCATGAATCGAATCATAAATCATGAATTATGAATCATGAATTGATTCATGAATCATGAATTATGAATCATGAATCATGAATCGAATCATGAATCATGAATTATAAATTGAATCATGAATCATGAATCATGAATCATGAATCATGAATTGAATCATGAATCATGAATCATGAATCATAAATTGAATCATGAATCATGAATCATGATTCGAATCATGAATCATGAATCATGATTCGAATCATGAATCATGAATCAAGAATCATGAATCGAATCATGAATCATGAATCAAGAATCATGAATCGAATCATGAATCATGAATCATGAATCATGAATTGAATCATGAATCATGAATTATGAATCATGAATTGAATCATGAATCATGAATTGAATCATGAATCATGAATCATGAATCATGAATCATAAATCATGAATTGAATTATGAATCATGAATCGAATCATGAATTGAATCATGAATCATGAATTGAATCATGAATCATGAATTGAATCATGAATCATGAATCATGAAATGAATCATGAATTGAATCATGAATCATGAATTGAATCATGAATTAAATCATGAATCATGAATCATGAATCATAAATTGAATCATGAATTGAATCATGAATCATGAATCATGAATTGAATCATGAATCATGAATCATGAATTGAATCATGAATCATGAATTTAATCATGAATCATGAATTGAATCATGAATTGAATCATGAATCATGAATTGATTCATGAATCATGAATCGAATCATGAATCATGAATTGAATCATGAATCATGAATTGAATCATGAATCATGAATCATGAATTGAATCATGAATCATGAATCATGAATCATGAATTGAATCATGAATCATGAATCATGAATCGAATCATGAATCATGAATCAAGAATCATGAATTGAATCATGAATCATGAATTGAATCATGAATCATGAATCTTGAATCATGAATCATGAATTGAATCATGAATCATGAATTGAATCATGAATCATGAATCGAATCATGAATCTTGAATCATTAATTGAATCATGAATCATGAATTAAATCAAGAATCATGAATCATGAATCATGAATCGAATCATGAATCATGAGTCAAGAATCATGAATCGAATCATGAATCATGAATCATGAATTATGAATTGAATCATGAATCATGAATCATGAATCATGAATCATGAATTGAATCATGAATCATGAATCATGAATCATGAATTGAATCATGAATCATGAATCATGAATCGAATCATGAATCATGAATCAAGAATCATGAATCAAATCATGAATCATGAATTGAATCATGAATTGAATCATGAATCATGAATCATGAATTGAATCATGAATCATGAATCATGAATCATGAATCATGAATTGAATCATGAATCATGAATCATGAATCATGAATTGAATCATGAATCATGAATTGAATCAGGATTCGAATCATGAATTGAATCATGAACCATGAATTGAATCATGAATCATGAATTTAGAATCATGAATTGAATCATGAATCATGAATTGAATCATGAATCATGAATCATGAATCATGAATCATGAATCATAAATCATGAATTGAATCATGAATCATGAATCATGAATCGAATAATGAATCATGAATTGAATCATGAATCATGAATTGAATCATGAATCATGAATTGAATCATGAATCATGAATCATGAATTGAATCATGAATTGAATCATGAATCATAAATTGAATCATTAATTGAATCATGAATCATGAATTGAATCATAAATCATGAATCATGAATCATGAATTGAATCATGAATCATGAATCATGAATCATGAATCATGAATCATGAATAATGAATTGAATCATGAATCATGAATCATGAATTGAATCATGAATCATGAATCATGAATTGAATCATGAATCATGAATCATGAATCATGAATCATGAATAATGAATTGAATCATGAATCATGAATCATGAATTGAATCATGAATCATGAATCATGAATTGAATCATGAATCATGAATCATGAATCATGAATCATGAATCATGAATTGAATCATGAATCATGAATCATGAATCATGAATTGAATCATGAATCATGAATCATGAATCGAATCATGAATCATGAATCAAGAATCATGAATCGAATCATGAATCATGAATTGAATCATGAATTGAATCATGAATCATGAATTGAATCATAAATCATGAATTGAATCATGAATCATGAATCATGAATCATGAATCATGAATTGAATCATTAATCATGAATCATGAATTGAATCAGGATTCGAATCATGAATTGAATCATGAATCATGAATTGAATCATGAATCATGAATTATGAATCATGAATTGAATCATGTATCATGAATTGAATCATGAATCATGAATTGAATCATGAATCATGAATCATGAATCATGAATCATAAATCATGAATTGAATCATGAATCATGAATCGAATCATGAATCATGAATTGAATCATGAATCATGAATCATGAATTGAATCATGAATTAAATCATGAATCATGAATCATGAATTGAATCATGTATCATGAATCATGAATTGAATCATGAATCATGAATCATGAATCATGAATCATGAATTGAATCATGAATCATGAATTGAATCATGAATTGAATCATGAATCATGAATCATGAATCGAATCATGAATCATGAATTGAATCATGAATCATGAATTGAATCATGAATCATGAATCATGAATTGAATTATGATTCATGAATCATGAATTGAATCATGAATCATGAATCAAATCATGAATCATGAATCATGATTCATGAATCATGAATTGAATCATGAATCATGAATCATGAATCGAATCATGAATCATGAATCAAGAATCATGAATTGAATCATGAATCATGAATTGAATCATGAATCATGAATCTTGAATCATGAATCATGAATTGAATCATGAATCATGAATTGAATCATGAATCATGAATCGAATCATGAATCTTGAATCATTAATTGAATCATGAATCATGAATCATGATTCATGAATCATGAATTGAATCATGAATCATGAATCATGAATTGAATCATGAATCATGAATCATGAATTGAATCATGAATCATGAATCAAGAATCATGAATTGAATCATGAATCATGAATTGAATCATGAATCATGAATCTTGAATCATGAATCATGAATTGAATCATGAATCATGAATTGAATCATGAATCATGAATCGAATCATGAATCTTGAATCATAATTGAATCATGATCATGAATTAAATCATGAATCATGAATCATGAATCATGAATTGAATCATGAATCATGAGTCAAGAATCATGAATCGAATCATGAATCATGAATCATGAATTATGAATTGAATCATGAATCATGAATCATGAATCATGAATTGAATCATGAATCATGAATCATGAATCATGAATTGAATCATGAATCATGAATCATGAATCAAATCATGAATCATGAATCAAGAATCATGAATCGAATCATGAATCATGAATTGAATCATGAATTGAATCATGAATCATGAATCATGAATTGAATCATGAATCATGAATCATGAATCATGAATCATGAATTGAATCATGAATCATGAATCATGAATTGAATCAGGATTCGAATCATGATTTGAATCATGAATCATGAATTGAATCATGAATCATGAATTTAGAATCATGAATTGAATCATGAATCATGAATTGAATCATGAATCATGAATCATGAATCATAAATCATGAATTGAATCATGAATCATGAATCATGAATCGAATAATGAATCATGAATTGAATCATGAATCATGAATTGCATCATGAATCATGAATTGAATCATGAATCATGAATCATGAATTGAATGATGAATTGAATCATGAATCATAAATTGAATCATTAATTGAATCATGAATCATGAATTGAATCATAAATCATGAATCATGAATCATGAATTGAATCATGAATCATGAATCATGAATCATGAATCATGAATCATAAATCATAAATAATGAATTGAATCATGAATCATGAATCATGAATCATGAATCATGAATTGAATCATGAATCATGAATCATGAATTGAATCATGAATCATGAATCATGAATCATGAATCATGAATTGAATCATGAATCATGAATCATGAATCATGAATTGAATCATGAATCATGAATCATGAATCGAATCATGAATCATGAATCAAGAATCATGAATCGAATCATGAATCATGAATTGAATCATGAATTGAATCATGAATCATGAATTGAATCATGAATCATGAATCATGAATTGAATCAGGATTCGAATCATGAAGTGAATCATGAATCATGAATTGAATCATGAATCATGAATTATGAATCATGAATTAAATCATGTATCATGAATTGAATCATGAATCATGAATTGAATCATGAATCATGAATCATGAATCATGATCATAATCATGAATCATGAATCTGATGAATCATGAATCATGAATTGAATCATGAATCATGAATTGAATCATGAATCATGAATTGAATCATGAATCATGAATTGAATCATGAATCATGAATCATGAATTGAATCATGAATTGAATCATGAATCATGAATCATGAATCATGACAATTGAATCATGAATCATGATCATGAATTGAATCATGAATCATGAATTCATGAATCTGAATCATGAATCATGAATCATAAATTAAATCATGAATTGAATCATGAATCATGAATCATGAATTGAATCATGTATCATGAATCATGAATTGAATCATGAATCATGAATCATGAATCATGAATCATGAATTGAATCATGAATCATGAATTGAATCATGAATTGAATCATGAATCATGAATCATGAATCGAATCATGAATCATGAATTGAATCATGATTCATGAATTGAATCATGAATCATGAATTGAATCATGAATCATGAATCATGAATTGAATCATGATTCATGAATCATGAATTGAATCATGAATCATGAATCATGAATCGAATCATGAATCATGAATCAAGAATCATGAATTGAATCATGAATCATGAATTGAATCATGAATCATGAATCTTGAATCATGAATCATGAATTGAATCATGAATCATGAATTGAATCATGAATCATGAATCGAATCATGAATCTTGAATCATTAATTGAATCATGAATCATGAATCATGAATCGAATCATGAATCATGAATCAAGAATCATGAATTGAATCATGAATCATGAATTGAATCATGAATCATGAATCTTGAATCATGAATCATGAATTGAATCATGAATCATGAATTGAATCATGAATCATGAATCGAATCATGAATCTTGAATCATTAATTGAATCATGAATCATGAATTAAATCATGAATCATGAATCATGAATCATGAATTGAATCATGAATCATGAGTCAAGAATCATGAATCGAATCATGAATCATGAATCATGAATTATGAATTGAATCATGAATCATGAATCATGAATCATGAAGTGAATCATGAATCATGAATCATGAATCATGAATTGAATCATGAATCATGAATCATGAATCAAATCATGAATCATGAATCAAGAATCATGAATCGAATCATGAATCATGAATTGAATCATGAATTGAATCATGAATCATGAATCATGAATTGAATCATGAATCATGAATCATGAATCATGAATCATGAATTGAATCATGAATCATGAATCATGAATTGAATCAGGATTCGAATCATGATTTGAATCATGAATCATGAATTGAATCATGAATCATGAATTTAGAATCATGAATTGAATCATGAATCATGAATTGAATCATGAATCATGAATCATGAATCATAAATCATGAATTGAATCATGAATCATGAATCATGAATCGAATAATGAATCATGAATTGAATCATGAATCATGAATTGAATCATGAATCATGAATTGAATCATGAATCATGAATCATGAATTGAATGATGAATTGAATCATGAATCATAAATTGAATCATGAATTGAATCATGAATCATGAATCATGAATTGAATCATGAATTGAATCATAAATCATGAATCATGAATTGAATCATGAATCATGAATTGAATCATGAATCATGAATTGAATCATGAATTGAATCATAAATCATGAATCATGAATCATGAATTGAATTCATCAATCATGAATCATGAATCATGAATCATAAATTGAATCATGATTCATGAGTCATGAATTGAATCATGAATTGAATCATGAATCATGAATCATGAATTGAATCATGAATCATGAATCATAAATTGAATCATGAATTGAATCATGAATCATGAATCATGAATTGAATCATGAATTGAATCATAAATCTTGAATCATGAATCATGAATCATGAATTGAATCATGAATCATGAATTGAATCATGAATCATGAATCATAAATCGAATCATGAATCATGAATCAAGAATCATGAATCGAATCATGAATCATGAATTGAATCATGAATCATGAATTGAATCATGAATCATGAATTGAATCATGAATCATGAATCATGAATCATGAATCATGAATTGAATAATTAATCATGAATCATGAATTGAATCAGGATTCGAATCATGAATTGAATCATGAATCATGAATTGAATCATGAATCATGAATTATGAATCATGAATTGAATCATGAATCATGAATTGAATCATGAATCATGAATTGAATCATGAATCATGAATTTAGAATCATGAATTGAATCATGAATCATGAATTGAATCATGAATCATGAATCATAAATCATGAATTGAATCATGAATCATGAATCATGAATCGAATAATGAATCATGAATTGAATCATGAATCATGAATTGAATCATGAATCATGAATTGAATCATGAATCATGAATCATGAATTGAATGATGAATTGAATCATGAATCATAAATTGAATCATGATTGAATCATGAATCATGAATCATGAATCATGAATTGAATCATGAATTGAATCATAAATCATGAATCATGAATCATGAATTGAATCATGAATCATGAATTGAATCATGAATCATGAATTGAATCATGAATTGAATCATAAATCATGAATCATGAATCATGAATTGAATTCATCAATCATGAATCATGAATCATGAATCATAAATTGAATCATGATTCATGAGTCATGAATTGAATCATGAATTGAATCATGAATCATGAATCATGAATTGAATCATGAATCATGAATCATAAATTGAATCATGAATTGAATCATGAATCATGAATCATGAATTGAATCATGAATTGAATCATAAATCTTGAATCATGAATCATGAATTGAATCATGAATCATGAATTGAATCATGAATCATGAATCATGAATCGAATCATGAATCATGAATTGAATCATGAATCATGAATTGAATCATGAATCATGAATTGAATCATGAATCATGAATCATGAATCATGAATCATGAATTGAATAATTAATCATGAATCATGAATTGAATCAGGATTCGAATCATGAATTGAATCATGAATCATGAATTAAATCATGAATCATGAATTATGAATCATGAATTGAATCATGAATCATGAATTGAATCATGAATCATGAATTGAATCATGAATCATGAATTATGAATCATGAATCGAATCATTAATCATGAATTGAATCATGAATCATGAATTGAATCATGAATCATGAATCATGAATTGAATCATGAATTGAATCATGAATCATGAATTGAATCATGAATTAAATCAAGAATCATGAATCATGAATCATAATTGAATCATGAATTGAATCATGAATCATGAATCATGAATTGAATCATGAATCATGAATCATGAATTGAATCATGAATCATGAATCATGAATTGAATCATGAATCATGAATTGAATCATGAATCATGAATTGAATCATGAATTGAATCATGAATCATGAATCATGAATTGAATCATGAATCATGAATTGAATCATGAATCATGAATTGAATCATGAATCATGAATCATGAATTGAATCATGAATTGAATCATAAATCTTGAATCATGAATCATGAATCATGAATTGAATCATGAATCATGAATTGAATCATGAATCATGAATCATAAATCGAATCATGAATCATGAATCAAGAATCATGAATCGAATCATGAATCATGAATTGAATCATGAATCATGAATTGAATCATGAATCATGAATTGAATCATGAATCATGAATCATGAATCATGAATCATGAATTGAATAATTAATCATGAATCATGAATTGAATCAGGATTCGAATCATGAATTGAATCATGAATCATGAATTGAATCATGATCATGAATTATGAATCATGAATTGAATCATGAATCATGAATTGAATCATGAATCATGAATTGAATCATGAATCATGAATTTAGAATCATGAATTGAATCATGAATCATGAATTGAATCATGAATCATGAATCATAAATCATGAATTGAATCATGAATCATGAATCATGAATCGAATAATGAATCATGAATTGAATCATGAATCATGAATTGAATCATGAATCATGAATTGAATCATGAATCATGAATCATGAATTGAATGATGAATTGAATCATGAATCATAAATTGAATCATGAATTGAATCATGAATCATGAATCATGAATCATGAATTGAATCATGAATTGAATCATAAATCATAAATCATGAATCATGAATTGAATCATGAATCATGAATTGAATCATGAATCATGAATTGAATCATGAATTGAATCATAAATCATGAATCATGAATCATGAATTGAATTCATCAATCATGAATCATGAATCATGAATCATAAATTGAATCATGATTCATGAGTCATGAATTGAATCATGAATTGAAATCATGAATCATGAATCATGAATTGAATCATGAATCATGAATCATAAATTGAATCATGAATTGAATCATGAATCATGAATCATGAATTGAATCATGAATTGAATCATAAATCTTGAATCATGAATCATGAATTGAATCATGAATCATGAATTGAATCATGAATCATGAATCATAAATCGAATCATGAATCATGAATCAAGAATCATGAATCGAATCATGAATCATGAATTGAATCATGAATCATGAATTGAATCATGAATCATGAATTGAATCATGAATCATGAATCATGAATCATGAATCATGAATTGAATAATTAATCATGAATCATGAATTGAATCAGGATTCGAATCATGAATTGAATCATGAATCATGAATTAAATCATGAATCATGAATTATGAATCATGAATTGAATCATGAATCATGAATTGAATCATGAATCATGAATTGAATCATGAATCATGAATTATGAATCATGAATCGAATCATTAATCATGAATTGAATCATGAATCATGAATTGAATCATGAATCATGAATCATGAATTGAATCATGAATTGAATCATGAATCATGAATTGAATCATGAATTAAATCAAGAATCATGAATCATGAATCATAAATTGAATCATGAATTGAATCATGAATCATGAATCATGAATTGAATCATGAATCATGAATCATGAATTGAATCATGAATCATGAATCATGAATTGAATCATGAATCATGAATTGAATCATGAATCATGAATTGAATCATGAATTGAATCATGAATCATGAATCATGAATTGAATCATGAATCATGAATTGAATCATGAATCATGAATTGAATCATGAATTGAATCATGAATCATGAATCATGAATTGAATCATGAATCATGAATCGAATCATGAATCATGAATTGAATCATGAATTATGAATTGAATTATGAATCATGAATCGAATCATGAATTGAATCATGAATCATGAATTGAATCATGAATCATGAATTGAATCATGAATCATGAATCATGAAATGAATCATGAATTGAATCATGAATCATGAATTGAATCATGAATTAAATCATGAATCATGAATCATGAATCATAAATTGAATCATGAATTGAATCATGAATCATGAATCATGAATTGAATCATGAATCATGAATCATGAATTGAATCATGAATCATGAATCATTGAATCATGAATCATGAATCATGAATTGAATCATGAATCATGAATTTAATCATGAATCATGAATTGATTCATGAATCATGAATCGAATCATGAATCATGAATTGAATCATGAATCATGAATGATCTGAATCATGAATCATGAATTGAATCATGAATCATGAATCGAATCATGAATCTTGAATCATGAATTGAATCATGAATCATGAATCATGAATTGAATCATGAATCATGAATCATGAATCGAATCATGAATCATGAATCAAGAATCATAAATTGAATCATGAATCATGAATTGAATCATGAATCATGAATCTTGAATCATGAATCATGAATTGAATCATGAATCATGAATTGAATCATGAATCATGAATCGAATCATGAATCTTGAATCATTAATTGAATCATGAATCATGAATTAATCATGAATCATGAATCATGAATTAAATCATGAATCATGAATCATGAATCATAAATTGAATCATGAATTGAATCATGAATCATGAATCATGAATTGAATCATGAATCATGAATCATGAATTGAATCATGAATCATGAATCATGAATTGAATCATGAATCATGAATCATGAATCGAATCATGAATCATA
>NW_027446276.1:0-68194 GCF_038048845.1 Mixophyes fleayi | reverse complement strand
TGATTCATGATTGATGATTCAATTCATGATTCGATTCATGATTCATGATTCATGATTAATGATTCATGATTCAATTCATGATTCGATTCATGATTTATGATTCATGATTCAATTCATGATTCGATTCATGATTCATGATTCAATTCATGATTCATGATTCATATTTTGATTCATGATTCATGATTCAATTCATGATTCATGATTCATGATAAAATTCATGATTCATGATTCGATTCATGATTCATGATTCAATTCATGATTCATGATTCATGATTCGATTTATGATTCATGATTCAATTCATGATTCATGATTCAATTCATGATTCCATTTATGATTCATGATTCCTGATTCGATTCAAGATTTATGGATCATGATTCGAATTATGATTCATGGATCATGATTCGAATCATGATTCATGTTTCAATTTATGATTCAATTCTTGATTTAATTCATAATTGAATTCATGATTCATGATTTAATTCTTGATTCATGATTCATGATTCAATTCATGATTTAATTCTTGATTCATGATTCAATTCATGATTCGATTCATGATTCATGATTCGATTCATGATTCATGATTCAATTCATGATTAATGATTCATGATTCGATTCATGATTCATGATTAAATTCATGATTCATGATTCATGATTCAATTCATGATTCGATTCATGATTCATGATTCAATTCATGATTCATGATTCAATTCATGATTCATGATTCATGATTCGATTTATGATTCATGATTCAATTCATGATTCATGATTGATGATTCAATTCATGATTCGATTCATGATTCATGATTCATGATTTATGATTCATGATTCAATTCATGATTCGATTCATGATTCATGATTCATGATTCAATTCATGATTCGATTCATGATTCATGATTCAATTCATGATTCATGATTCATGTTTTGATTCATGATTCATGATTCAATTCATGATTCATGATTCATGATAAAATTCATGATTCATGATTCGATTCATGATTCATGATTCAATTCATGATTCATGATTCGATTTATGATTCATGATTCAATTCATGATTCATGATTCAATTCATGATTCCATTTATGATTCATGATTCATGATTCGATTCAAGATTTATGAATCATGATTCGAATTATGATTCATGGATCATGATTCGATTCATGATTCATGTTTCAATTTATGATTCAATTCTTGATTTAATTCATAATTGAATTCATGATTCATGATTTAATTCTTGATTCATGATTCATGATTCAATTCATGATTTAATTCTTGATTCATGATTCATGATTCAATTCATGATTCGATTCATGATTCATGATTCGATTCATGATTCATGATTCAATTCATGATTAATGATTCATGATTCGATTCATGATTCATGATTAAATTCATGATTCATGATTCATGATTCAATTCATGATTCGATTCATGATTCATGATTCAATTCATGATTCATGATTCAATTCATGATTTATGATTCATGATTCGATTTATGATTCATGATTCAATACATGATTCATGATTGATGATTCAATTCATGATTCATGATTGATGATTCATGATTCATGATTTATGATTCATGATTCAATTCATGATTCGATTCATGATTTATGATTCATGATTCAATTCATGATTCGATTCATGATTCATGATTCAATTCATGATTCATGATTCATGTTTTGATTCATGATTCATGATTCAATTCATGATTCATGATTCATGATAAAATTCATGATTCATGATTCGATTCATGATTCATGATTCAATTCATGATTCATGATTCATGATTCGATTTATGATTCATGATTCAATTCATGATTCATGATTCAATTCAAGATTTATGGATCATTTTTCCAATTATGATTCATGGATCATGATTCGATTCATGATTCATGTTTCAATTTATGATTCAATTCTTGATTTAATTCATAATTTAATTCATGATTCATGATTTAATTCTTGATTCATGATTCATGATTCAATTCATGATTCGATTCATGATTCATGATTCGATTCATGATTCATGATTCAATTCATGATTAATGATTCGTGATTCGATTCATGATTCATGATTAAATTCATGATTCATGATTCAATTCATGATTCGATTCATGATTCATGATTCAATTCATGATTCATGATTCAATTCATGATTCATGATTCATGATTAAATTCATGATTCATGATTCAATTCATGATTCGATTCATGATTCATGATTCAATTCATGATTCGATTCATGATTCATGATTCATGATTTATGATTCATGATTCAATTCATGATTCGATTCATGATTCATGATTCATGATTCAATTCATGATTCAATTCATGATTTAAGATTCAATACATGATTCATGATTCATGATTCAATTCATGATTCATGATTCAATTCGTGATGCATGATTCAATTCGTGATTCAATTCATGATTTATGATTCAATACATGATTCATGATTCATGATTCGATTCATGATTCATGATTTATGATTTAATTCATGATTCGATTCATGATTCATAATTCATGATTCAATTCATGATTCATGATTCATGATTCAATTCTTGATTCATGATTCAATTCTTGATTCATGATTCGATTCATGATTCATGATTTAATTCTTGATTCATGATTCATGATTCGATTCATGATTCATGATTAAATTCATGATTCATGATTTATGATTCAATTCATGATTCATGATTTATTTCATGATTCATGATGCGATTCATGATTCATGATTCAATTCATAATTTATTTCATGATTCATGATTCGATTCATGATTCATGACTCATGATTCAATTCATGATTCAATTCATGATTTATGATTTAATTCATGATTCATGATTCTATTCATGATTCATGATTTTATGATTCGATTTATAATTCATGATTCAATTAATGATGCATGATTCAATTTGTGATTCATGATTCAATTCATGATTCATGATTCATTTCATGATTCATTTCATGATTCAATTTATGATTCATGATTCCTGATTCAATTCATGATTCATGATTCAATTCATGATTCATGATTCAATTCATGATTCATGATTCATTTCATGATTCATGATTCAATTCATGATTCAATTCATGATTCAATTTATGATTCATAATTCATGATTCAATTCATGATTCAATTCATGATTCATGATTCATGATTCAATTCATGATTCATGATTTGATTCATGATTCAATTCATGATTCATGATTCAATTCATGATTCGTGATTCATGAATTATGATAAAATTCATGATTCATGATTCGATTCATGATTCATGATTCATGATTCATGATTCAATTCATGATTCATGATTCATGATTCATGATTCATGATTCAATTCATGATTCGTGATTCATGATTCATGATAAAATTCATGATTCATGATTCGATTCATTATTCATGATTCATGATTCATGATTCAATTCATGATTCATTATTCATGATTCGATTTATGATTCATGATTCAATCCATGATTCATGATTCAATTCATGATTCCATTAATGATTTATGGATCATGATTCGATTCATGATTCATGGATCATGATTCGATTCATGATTCATGTTTCAATTTATGATTCAATTCTTGATTTAATTCATAATTGAATTCATGATTCATGATTTAATTCTTGATTCATGATTCAATTCATGATTCGATTCATGATTCAATTCATGATTCGATTCATGATTCATGATTCAATTCATGATTCATGATTCAATTCATGATTTATGATTCATGATTCGATTTATGATTCATGATTCAATACATGATTCATGATTGATGATTCAATTCATGATTCGATTCATGATTCATGATTCATGATTCAATTCATGATTCGATTCATGATTCATGATTCAATTCATGATTCATGATTCATGTTTTGATTCATGATTCATGATTCAATTCATGATTCATGATTCATGATAAAATTCATGATTCATGATTCGATTCATGATTCATGAATCATGATTCAATTCATGATTCATGATTCAATTCATGATTCATGATTCAATTCATGATTCGATTCATGATTCATGATTCGATTCATGATTCATGATTCGATTCATGATTCATGATTAAATTCATGATTCGATTCATGATTCATGATTAAATTCATGATTCGATACATGAATTATGATTCATGATTTGATTCATGATTCATGATTTAATTCATGATTCATGATTCATGAATCATGATTCGATTCATAATTCATGATTAAATTCATGATTCATGATTTATGATTTAATTCATGATTCATGACTCATGATTTAATTCATGATTCGATTCATGATTCATGATTCATGATTCACTTCATGATTCATGATTCAATTCATGATTCGATTCATGATTCATTATTCAATTCATGATTCATGATTCATGTTTTGATTCATGATTCATGATTCAATTCATGATTCATGATTGATGATTCAATTCATGATTCGATTCATGATTCATGATTCATGATTTATGATTCAATTCATGATTCATAATTCAATTCATGATTAATGATTCAATTCATGTTTTATGATTCATGATTCGATTCATGATTCAATTCATGATTTATGATTTATGATTCAATTCATGATTCATGATTCAATTCTTGATTCATGACTCATGATTCAATTCATGTTTTATGATTCATGATTCGATTTATGATTCAATTCATGATTTATGATTTATGATTCAATTCATGATTCATGATTAATTTCAGAATTCAATTCATGATTCATGATTCCTGATTCAATTCATGATTTATGATTCATTTCATGATTCATGATTCGATTCATGATTCATGATTCATGATTCAATTCATGATTCATGATTCAATTCATGATTCGATTCATGATTCATGATTCAATTCATGATTCATGATTCATGTTTTGATTCATGATTCATGATTCAATTCATGATTCATGATAAAATTCATGATTCATGATTCGATTCATGATTCATGATTCAATTCATGATTCATGATTCATGATTCGATTTATGATTCATGATTCAATTCATGATTCATGATTCAATTCATGATTCCATTTATGATTCATGATTCGATTCAAGATTTATGGATCATGATTCGAATTAAGATTCATGGATCATGATTCGATTCATGATTCATGTTTCAATTTATGATTCAATTCTTGATTTAATTCATAATTGAATTCATGATTCATGATTTAATTCTTGATTCATGATTCATGATTCAATTCATGATTTAATTCTTGATTCATGATTCATGATTCAATTCATGATTCGATTCATGATTCATGATTCGATTCATGATTCATGATTCAATTCATGATTAATGATTCATGATTCGATTCATGATTCATGATTAAATTCATGATTCATGATTCATGATTCAATTCATGATTCGATTCATGATTCATGATTCAATTCATGATTCATGATTCAATTCATGATTCATGATTCATGATTCATGATTCAATTCATGATTCATAATTCATGTTTTGATTCATGATTCATGATTCAATTCATGATTCATGATAAAATTCATGATTCATGATTCGATTCATGATTCATGATTCAATTCATGATTCATGATTCATGATTCGATTTATGATTCATGATTCAATTCATGATTCATGATTCAATTCATGATTCCATTTATGATTCGTGATTCATGATTCGATTCAAGATTTATGGATCATGATTCGAATTATGATTCATGAATCATGATTCGATTCATGATTCATGTTTCAATTTATGATTCAATTCTTGATTTAATTCATAATTGAATTCATGATTCATGATTTAATTCTTGATTCAATTCATGATTTAATTCTTGATTCATGATTCATGATTCAATTCATGATTCGATTCATGATTCATAATTCGATTCATGATTCATGATTCAATTCATGATTAATGATTCATGATTCGATTCATGATTCATGATTAAATTCATGATTCATGATTCATGATTCAATTCATGATTCGATTCATGATTCATGATTCAATTCATGATTCATGATTCAATTCATGATTTATGATTCATGATTCGATTTATGATTCATGATTCAATACATGATTCATGATTGATGATTCAATTCATGATTCGATTCATGATTCATGATTCCTGATTTATGATTCATGATTCAATTCATGATTCGATTCATGATTTATGATTCATGATTCAATTCATGATTCGATTCATGATTCATGATTCAATTCATGATTCATGATTCATATTTTGATTCATGATTCATGATTCAATTCATGATTCATGATTCAATTCATGATTCATGATTCATGATAAAATTCATGATTCATGATTCGATTCATGATTCATGATTCAATTCATGATTCATGATTCATGATTCGATTTATGATTCATGATTCAATTCATGATTCATGATTCAATTCATGATTCCATTTATGATTCATGATTCCTGATTCGATTCAAGATTTATGGATCATGATTCGAATTATGATTCATGGATCATGATTCGATTCATGATTCATGTTTCAATTTATGATTCAATTCTTGATTTAATTCATAATTGAATTCATGATTCATGATTTAATTCTTGATTCATGATTCATGATTCAATTCATGATTTAATTCTTGATTCATGATTCAATTCATGATTCGATTCATGATTCATGATTCGATTCATGATTCATGATTCAATTCATGATTAATGATTCATGATTCGATTCATGATTCATGATTAAATTCATGATTCATGATTCATGATTCAATTCATGATTCGATTCATGATTCATGATTCAATTCATGATTCATGATTCAATTCATGATTCATGATTCATGATTCGATTTATGATTCATGATTCAATTCATGATTCATGATTGATGATTCAATTCATGATTCGATTCATGATTCATGATTCATGATTTATGATTCATGATTCAATTCATGATTCGATTCATGATTCATGATTCATGATTCAATTCATGATTCGATTCATGATTCATGATTCAATTCATGATTCATGATTCATGTTTTGATTCATGATTCATGATTCAATTCATGATTCATGATTCATGATAAAATTCATGATTCATGATTCGATTCATGATTCATGATTCAATTCATGATTCATGATTCATGATTCGATTCATGATTCATGATTCAATTCATGATTCATGATTCGATTTATGATTCATGATTCAATTCATGATTCATGATTCAATTCATGATTCCATTTATGATTCATGATTCATGATTCGATTCAAGATTTATGGATCATGATTCGAATTATGATTCATGGATCATGATTCGATTCATGATTCATGTTTCAATTTATGATTCAATTCTTGATTTAATTCATAATTGAATTCATGATTCATGATTTAATTCTTGATTCATGATTCATGATTCAATTCATGATTCGATTCATGATTCATGATTCGATTCATGATTCATGATTCAATTCATGATTAATGATTCATGATTCGATTCATGATTCATGATTCGATTCATGATTCATGATTCGATTCATGATTCATGATTCATGATTCAATTCATGATTCGATTCATGATTCATGATTCAATTCATGATTCATGGTTCAATTCATGATTCATGATTCATGATTCGATTTATGATTCATGATTCAATTCATGATTCATGATTGATGATTCAATTCATGATTCGATTCATGATTCATGATTCATGATTTATGATTCATGATTCAATTCATGATTCGATTCATGATTCATGATTCATGATTCAATTCATGATTCAATTCATGATTTATGATTCAATACATGATTCATGATTCATCATTCAATTCATGATTCATGATTCATGATTCGATTTATGATTCATGATTCAATTCATGATGCATGATTCAATTCGTGATTCATGATTCAATTCATGAATCATGATTTATGATTTAATTCATGATTCATGACTCATGATTTAATTTATGATTCGATTCATGATTCATAATTCATGATTCAATTCATGATTCATGATTCATGATTAAATTCATGATTCATGATTCAATTCTTGATTCATGATTTGATTCATGATTCATGATTCAATTCTCGATTCATGATTCATGATTCGATTCATGATTCATGATTAAATTCATGATTCATGATTTATGATTCAATTCATGATTCATGATTTATTTCATGATTCATGATGCGATTCATGATTCATGATTCAATTCATAATTTATTTCATGATTCATGATTCGATTCATGATTCATGATTCAATTCATGATTCAATTCATGATTTATGATTTAATTCATGATTCATGATTCAATTCATGATTCATGATTTTATGATTCGATTTATAATTCATGATTCAATTCATGATGCATGATTCAATTTGTGATTCATGATTCAATTCATGATTCATGATTCATTTCATGATTCATTTCATGATTCAATTCATGATTCATGATTCCTGATTCAATTCATGATTCATGATTCAATTCATGATTCATGATTCAATTCATGATTCATGATTCATTTCATGATTCATGATTCAATTCATGATTCAATTCATGATTCAATTTATGATTCATAATTCATGATTCAATTCATGATTCATGATTCAATTCATGATTCATGATTCATGATTTGATTCATGATTCAGGATTCAATTCATGATTCATGATTCATGATTCAATTCATGATTCGTGATTCATGATTCATGATAAAATTCATGATTCATGATTCGATTCATGATTCATGATTCGATTCATGATTCATGATTCATGATTCATGATTCAATTCATGATTCATGATTCATGATTCATGATTCATGATTCATGATTCAATTCATGATTCGTGATTCATGATTCATGATAAAATTCATGATTCATGATTCAATTCATGATTCATGATTCATGAATCATGATTCAATTCATGATTCATTATTCATGATTCGATTTATGATTCATGATTCAATTCATGATTCATGATTCAATTCATGATTCCATTAATGATTTATGGATCATGATTCGATTCATGATTCATGTTTCAATTTATGATTCAATTCTTGATTTAATTCATAATTGAATTCATGATTCATGATTTAATTCTTGATTCATGATTCAATTCATGATTCGATTCATGATTCGATTCATGATTCATGATTCAATTCATGATTCATGATTCGTGATTCGATTCATGATTCATGATTCAATTCATGATTTATGATTCATGATTCAATTGATGATTCGATTCATGATTCATGATTCAATTCATGATTCATGATTCAATTCATGATTCATGATTCATGATTCAATTTATGATTCATGATTCAATTCATGATTAATGATTGATGATTCAATTCATGATTCGATTCATGATTTATGATTCACGATTCATGATTCATGATTCAATTCATGATTCGATTCATGATTCATGATTCATGATTTATGATTCATGATTCAATTCATGATTCGATTCATGATTCATGATTCATGATTGAATTCATGATTCAATTCATGATTTATGATTCAATACATGATTCATGATTCATGATTCAATTCATGATTCATGATTCATGATTCGATTTATGATTCATGATTCAATTCATGATGCATGATGCAATTCGTGATTCATGATTCAATTCATGATTCATGATTCATTTCATGATTCATTTCATGATTCATGATTCCTGATGCAATTCATGATTCATGATTCAATTCATGATTCATGATTCATTTCATGATTCAATTCATGATTCGATTCATGATTCATGATTCAATTCATGATTCATGATTCGCTTCATGATTCATGATTCAATTCTTGATTCATGATTCGATTCATGATTCATGTTTAAATTCATGGTTCATGAATCTTGATTCAATTCATGATTTATTTCATGATTCATGATTCAATTCAAAATTGAATTCATGGTTCATGAATCTTGATTCAATTCATGATTTATTTCATGATTCATGATTCAATTCATGATTCAATTTATGATTCATGATTCATGATTCAATTCATGATTCATGATTCATTTCATGATTCAATTTATGCTTCATAATTCAGGATTCAATTAATGATTGAATTCATGATTCATAATTCAATTCATGATTCATGATTCATGATTCGATTCTCGATTCATGATTCAATTCATGATTCATGATTCATGATTCAATTCATGATTCGTGATTCATGATTCATGATTCAATTCATGATTCATGATTCTTGATTCAATCCATGATTCATGATTCAATTCATGATTCAATTCATGATTCATGATTTACGATTCAATTCATGATTCATGATTCATTTCATGATTCAATTTATGATTCATAATTCAGGATTCAATTAATGATTCAATTCATGATTCATAATTCAATTCATGATTCATGATTCATGATTCGATTCATGATTCATGATTCAATTCATGATTCATGATTTATGATTCAATTCATGATTCGTGATTCATGATTCATAATTCAATTCATGATTCATGATTCGATTCATGATTCATGATTCATGATTCAATCCATGATTCATGATTCAATTTATGATTCATGATTCAATTCATGATTCATGATTCAATTCATGATTCATGATTCAATTTATGATTCATGATTCATGATTCAATTCATGATTCGATTCATGATTCATGATTCAATTCATGATTCATGATTCATGATTCAATTCATGATTTATAATTCAATTCATGATTCATGATTCATGATTCAATTCTTGATTCATGATTCATGATTCGATTCATGATTCATGTTTAAATTCATGGTTCATGAATCTTGATTCAATTCATGATTTATTTCATGATTCAATTCAAATTTCAATTCATGGTTCATGAATCTCAATTCAATTAATGATTTATTTCATGATTCATGATTCAATTCATTATTCAATTTATGATTCATGATTCATGATTCAATTCATGATTCATGATTCATTTCATGATTCAATTTATGATTCATAATTCAGGATTCAATTCATGATTTATAATTCAATTCATGATTCATGATTCATGATTCGATTCATGATTCATGATTCATGATTCAATCCATGATTATTGATTCAATTCATTAATCATAATTCAATTCATGATTCATGATTCATGATTCGATTCATGATTCATGATTCAATTCATGATTCATGATTCATGATTCAATTCATGATTCGTGATTCATGATTCATGATTCAATTCATGATTCATGATTCGATTCATGATTCATGATTCAATTCATGATTCGATTCATGATTCATGATTCGATTCATGATTCATGATTCATGATTCGATTCATGATTCATGATTTAATTCATGATTCATGATTCATGAATCATGATTCGATTCATAATTCATGATTAAATTCATGATTCATGATTTATGATTTAATTCATGATTCATGACTCATGATTTAATTCATGATTCGATTCATGATTCATGATTCATGATTCACTTCATGATTCATGATTCAATTCATGATTCGATTCATGATTCATTATTCAATTCATGATTCATGATTCATGATTCAATTCATGATTCATGATTCCTTTCATGATTCAATTTATGCTTCATAATTCAGGATTCAATTAATGATTCAATTCTTGATTCATAATTCAATTCATGATTCATGATTCGATTCATGATTCATGATTCAATTCATGATTCATGATTCATGATTCAATTCATGATTCGTGATTCATGATTCATGATTCAATTCATGATTCATGATTCATGATTCCATCCATGATTCATGATTCAATTCATGATTCAATTCATGATTCATGATTTACGATTCAATTCATGATTCATGATTCATTTCATGATTCAATTTATGATTCATAATTCAGGATTTAATTAATGATTCAATTTATGATTCATAATTCAATTCATGATTCATGATTCATGATTCGATTCATGATTCATGATTCAATTCATGATTCATGATTCATGATTCAATTCATGATTCGTGATTCATGATTCATAATTCAATTCATGATTCATGATTCGATTCATGATTCATGATTCAATCCATGATTCATGATTCAATTCATGATTCATGATTCAATTCATGATTCATGATTTATGATTCAATTCATGATTCATGATTCAATTCATGATTCATGATTCGATTCATGATTCAATTTATGATTCATGATTCATGATTCAATTCATGATTCGATTCATGATTCATGATTCAATTCATGATTCATGATTCATGATTCAATTCATGATTCATGATTCAATTCATGATTCATGATTCATGATTCAATTCATGATTCATGATTCGATTCATGATTTATGATTCATGATTCGATTCATGATTCATGATTCAATTCATGATTCATGAATCATGATTCAATTCATGATTCATGATTCAATTCATGATTCGATTCATGATTCATGATTCGATTCATGATTCATGATTCGATTCATGAATCATGATTAAATTCATGATTCGATTCATGATTCATGATTAAATTCATGATTCGATACATGATTCATGATTCATGATTCGATTCATGATTCATGATTTAATTCATGATTCATGATTCATGATTCGATTCATGATTCATGATTTAATTCATGATTCATGAATCATGATTCATGATTCATGAATCATGATTCGATGCATGATTTATGAATGATGATTCGATTCATAATTCATGATTAAATTCATGATTCATGATTTATGATTTAATTCATGATTCATGATTCATTTCATGATTCAATTCATGATTCGATTCATGATTCATGATTCAATTCATGATTCATGATTCACTTCATGATTCATGATTCAATTATTGATTCATGATTCATGATTCGATTCATGATTCATGTTTAAATTCATGTTTCATGAATCTTGATTCAATTCATGATTTATTTCATGATTCATGATTCAATTCAAATTTCAATTCATGGTTCATAAATCTCAATTCAATTCATGATTTATTTCATGATTCATGATTCAATTCATGATTCAATTTATGATTCATGATTCATGATTCAATTCATGATTCATGATTCATTTCATGATTCAATTTATGATTCATAATTCAGGATTCAATTAATGATTCAATTCATTAATCATAATTCAATTTATGAATTATGATTCATGATTCGATTCATGATTCATGATTCAATTCATGATTCATGATTCATGATTCAATTCATGATTCGTGATTTGATTCATGATTCATGATTCAATCCATGATTCATGATTCAATTCATGATTCATGATTCAATTTATGATTCATGATTCAATTCATGATTCATGATTCGATTCATGTTTCATGATTCAATTCATGATTCATGATTCATGATTCAATTCATGATTCGATTCATGATTCATGATTCAATTCATGATTCATGATTCAATTCATGATTTATAATTCAATTCATGATTCATGATTCAATTCATGATTCATGATTCATGATTCGATTCATGATTAATGATTCATGATTCGATTCATGATTCATGATTCAGTTCATGATTCATGAATCATGATTCAATTCATGATTCATGATTCAATTCATGATTCATGATTCGATTCATGATTCATGATTTAATTCATGATTCATGATTCATGAATCATGATTCGATTCATAATTCATGATTAAATTCATGATTCATGATTTATGATTTAATTCATGATTCATGACTCATGATTTAATTCATGATTCGATTCATGATTCATGATTCATGATTCACGATTCAATTCATGATTCATGATTCAATTCATGATTCGATTCATGATTCATTATTCAATTCATGATTCATGATTCATGTTTTGATTCATGATTCATGATTCAATTAATGATTCATGATTCATGAAAAAATTCATTATTCATGATTCGATTCATGATTCATGATTCATGATTCATGATTCAATTCATGATTCATGATTCAATTCATGATTCCATTCATGATTCATGATTCGATTCATGATTTGATTTATGATTCATAATTCAATTCAAGATTCATGATTCAATTCATGATTCCATTCATGATTCATGATTCATGATTCGATTCAAGATTTATGTATCATGATTTGATTCATGATTCATGGATCATGATTCGGTTCATGATTCATGTTTCAATTTATGATTCAATTCTTGATTTAATTCATAATTGAATTCATGATTCATGATTTAATTCTTGATTCATGATTCATGATTCAATTCATGATTCGATTCATGATTCATGATTCAATTCATGATTCATGATTCAATTCACGATTCATGATTCATGATTCGATTTATGATTCGTGATTCAATTCATGATTCATGATTTAATTTGTGATTCATAATTCAATTCATGATTCATGATTCATGATTCAACTCATGATTCATGATTCGTGATTCGATTCATGATTCATGATTCAATTCATGATTCATGATTCATGATTCAATTCATGATTCGATTCATGATTCATGATTCAATTCATGATTCATGATTCAATTCACGATTCATGATTCATGATTCGATTTATGATTCGTGATTCAATTCATGATTCATGATTTAATTTGTGATTCATAATTCAATTCATGATTCATGATTCATGATTCGATTCATGATTCATGATTCAATTCATGATTCATGATTCATGATTCAATTCATGATTCGTGATTCATGATTCATGATTCAATTCATGATTCATGATTCATGATTCAATCCATGATTCATGATTCAATTCATGATTCAATTCATGATTCATGATTTACGATTCAATTCATGATTCATGATTCATTTCATGATTCAATTTATGATTCATAATTCAGGATTCAATTAATGATTCAATTCATGATTCATAATTCAATTCATGATTCATGATTCATGATTCGATTCATGATTCATGATTCAATTCATGATTCATGATTCATGATTCAATTCATGATTCGTGATTCATGATTCATGATTCAATTCATGATTCATGATTCGATTCATGATTCATGATTCATGATTCAATCCATGATTCATGATTCAATTCATGATTCATGATTCAATTCATGATTCATGATTCAATTCATGATTCGATTCATGATTCATGATTCAATTCATGATTCATGAATCATGATTCGATTCATGATTTATGAATGATGATTCGATTCATAATTCATGATTAAATTCATGATTCATGGTTTATGATTTAATTCATGATTCATGATTCATTTCATGATTAAATTCATGATTCGATTCATGATTCATGATTCAATTCATGATTCATGATTCACTTCATGATTCATGATTCAATTCTTGATTCATGATTCATGATTCGATTCATGTTTAAATTCATGTTTCATGAATCTCAATTCAATTCATTATTTATTTCATGATTCATGATTCAATTCATGATTCAATTTATGATTCATGAATCATGATTCAATTCATGATTCATGATTCAATTCATGATTCATGATTCGATTCATGATTCATGATTAAATTCATGATTCGATTCATGATTCATGATTAAATTCATGATTCCATACATGATTCATGATTCATGATTCGATTCATGATTCATGATTTAATTCATGATTCATGATTCATGAATCATGATTCGATTCATAATTCATGATTAAATTCATGATTCATGATTTATGATTTAATTCATGATTCATGACTCATGATTTAATTCATGATTCGATTCATGATTCATGATTCATGATTCACGATTCAATTCATGATTCATGATTCAATTCATGATTCAATTCATGATTCATTATTCAATTCATGATTCATGATTCATGTTTTGATTCATGATTCATGATTCAATTAATGATTCATGATTCATGAAAAAATTCATTATTCATGATTCGATTCATGATTCATGATTCATGATTCATGATTCAATTCATGATTCATGATTCAATTCATGATTCCATTCATGATTCATGATTCGATTCATGATTTGATTTATGATTCATAATTCAATTCAAGATTCATGATTCAATTCATGATTCCATTCATGATTCATGATTCATGATTCGATTCAAGATTTATGTATCATGATTTGATTCATGATTCATGGATCATGATTCGGTTCATGATTCATGTTTCAATTTATGATTCAATTCTTGATTTAATTCATAATTGAATTCATGATTCATGATTTAATTCTTGATTCATGATTCATGATTCAATTCATGATTCGATTCATGATTCATGATTCAATTCATGATTCATGATTCAATTCACGATTCATGATTCATGATTCGATTTATGATTCGTGATTCAATTCATGATTCATGATTTAATTTGTGATTCATAATTCAATTCATGATTCATGATTCATGATTCAACTCATGATTCATGATTCGTGATTCGATTCATGATTCATGATTCAATTCATGATTCATGATTCATGATTCAATTCATGATTCGATTCATGATTCATGATTCAATTCATGATTCATGATTCAATTCACGATTCATGATTCATGATTCGATTTATGATTCGTGATTCAATTCATGATTCATGATTTAATTTGTGATTCATAATTCAATTCATGATTCATGATTCATGATTCGATTCATGATTCATGATTCAATTCATGATTCATGATTCATGATTCAATTCATGATTCGTGATTCATGATTCATGATTCAATTCATGATTCATGATTCATGATTCAATCCATGATTCATGATTCAATTCATGATTCAATTCATGATTCATGATTTACGATTCAATTCATGATTCATGATTCATTTCATGATTCAATTTATGATTCATAATTCAGGATTCAATTAATGATTCAATTCATGATTCATAATTCAATTCATGATTCATGATTCATGATTCGATTCATGATTCATGATTCAATTCATGATTCATGATTCATGATTCAATTCATGATTCGTGATTCATGATTCATGATTCAATTCATGATTCATGATTCGATTCATGATTCATGATTCATGATTCAATCCATGATTCATGATTCAATTCATGATTCATGATTCAATTCATGATTCATGATTCAATTCATGATTCGATTCATGATTCATGATTCAATTCATGATTCATGAATCATGATTCGATTCATGATTTATGAATGATGATTCGATTCATAATTCATGATTAAATTCATGATTCATGGTTTATGATTTAATTCATGATTCATGATTCATTTCATGATTAAATTCATGATTCGATTCATGATTAATGATTCAATTCATGATTCATGATTCACTTCATGATTCATGATTCAATTCTTGATTCATGATTCATGATTCGATTCATGTTTAAATTCATGTTTCATGAATCTTGATTCAATTCATGATTTATTTCATGATTCATGATTCAATTCAAATTTCAATTCATGGTTCATGAATCTCAATTCAATTCATTATTTATTTCATGATTCATGATTCAATTCATGATTCAATTTATGATTCATGATTCATGATTCAATTCATGATTCGTGATTCATGATTCATGATTCAATTTATGATTCATGATTCAATTCATGATTCATGATTCAATCCATGATTCATGATTCAATTCATGATTCATGATTCAATTTATGATTCATGATTCAATTCATGATTCATGATTCGATTCATGATTCATGATTCAATTCATGATTCATGATTCATGATTCAATTCATGATTCGATTCATGATTCATGATTCAATTCATGATTCATGATTCATGATTCAATTCATGATTTATAATTCAATTCATGATTCATGATTCATGATTCGATTCATGATTAATGATTCATGATTCGATTCATGATTCATGATTCAGTTCATGATTCATGAATCATGATTCAATTCATGATTCATGATTCAATTCATGATTCAATTCATGATTCATGATTCGATTCATGATTCATGATTAAATTCATGATTCGATTCATGATTCATGATTAAATTCATGATTCGATACATGATTCATGATTCATGATTCGATTCATGATTCATGATTTAATTCATGATTCATGATTCATGAATCATGATTCGATTCATAATTCATGATTAAATTCATGATTCATGATTTATGATTTAATTCATGATTCATGACTCATGATTTAATTCATGATTCAATTCATGATTCAATTCATGATTCATGATTTACGATTCAATTCATGATTCATGATTCATTTCATGATTCAATTTATGATTCATAATTCAGGATTCAATTAATGATTCAATTCATGATTCATAATTCAATTCATGATTCATGATTCATGATTCGATTCATGATTCATGATTCAATTCATGATTCATGATTCATGATTCAATTCATGATTCAATTTATAATTCATAATTCAGGATTCAATTAATGATTCAATTCATGATTCATAATTCAATTCATGATTCATGATTCATGATTCAATTCATGATTCATGATTCATGATTCAATTCATGATTCGTGATTCATGATTCATGATTCAATTCATGATTCATGATTCGATTCATGATTCATGATTCATGATTCAATCCATGATTCATGATTCAATTCATGATTCATGATTCAATTCATGATTCATGATTCATGATTCAATTCATGATTCGATTCATGATTCATGATTCAATTCATGATTCATGAATCATGATTCGATTCATGATTTATGAATGATGATTCAATTCATGATTCATGATTCACTTCATGATTCATGATTCAATTCTTGATTCATGATTCATGATTCGATTCATGATTTATTTCATGATTCATGATTCAATTCAAATTTCAATTCATGGTTCATGAATCTCAATTCAATTCATTATTTATTTCATGATTCATGATTCAATTCATGATTCAATTTATGATTCATGATTCAATTCATGATTCGTGATTCATGATTCATGATTCAATTCATGATTCATGATTTGATTCATGATTCATGATTCAATCCATGATTCATGATTCAATTCATGATTCATGATTCAATTTATGATTCATGATTCAATTCATGATTCATGATTCGATTCATGATTCATGATTCAATTCCTGATTCATGATTCATGATTCAATTCATGATTCGATTCATGATTCATGATTCAATTCATGATTCATGATTCATGATTCAATTCATGATTTATAATTCAATTCATGATTCAATTCATGATTCATGATTCATGATTCATGATTCATGATTCAACTCATGATTAATGATTCATGATTCGATTCATGATTCATGATTCAGTTCATGATTCATGAATCATGATTCAATTCATGATTCATGATTCAATTCATGATTCAATTCATGATTCATGATTCGATTCATGATTCATGATTAAATTCATGATTCGATTCATGATTCATGATTAAATTCATGATTCGATACATGATTCATGATTCATGATTCGATTCATGATTCATGATTTAATTCATGATTCATGATTTATGATTTAATTCATGATTCATGACTCATGATTTAATTCATGATTCGATTCATGATTCATGATTCATGATTCACTTCATGATTCATGATTCAATTCATGATTCGATTCATGATTTATTATTCAATTCATGATTCATGATTCATGTTTTGATTCATGATTCAATTCAAAATTCAATTCATGGTTCATGAATCTTGATTCAATTCATGATTTATTTCATGATTCAAGATTCAATTCATGATTCAATTTATGATTCATGATTCATGATTCAATTCATGATTCATGATTCATTTCATGATTCATGATTCCTGATTCAATTAATGATTCAATTCATGATTCATAATTCAATTCATGATTCATGATTTATGATTCGTGATTCATGATTCATGATTCAATTCATGATTTATGATTCAATTCATGATTCATGATTTATGATTCAATTCATG
This sequence comes from Mixophyes fleayi, assembly GCF_038048845.1. Lineage (NCBI taxonomy): Eukaryota > Metazoa > Chordata > Amphibia > Anura > Limnodynastidae > Mixophyes > Mixophyes fleayi. Next base: position 48,446 of record NW_027446276.1, on the reverse strand, counting down.
ATTCATGATTTAATTCATGATTCATGATTCAATTCATGATTCATGATTCAATTCATGATTCATGATTCAATTCATGATTCATGATTCAATTCATGATTCATGATTCGATTCATGATTCATTTCATGATTCATGATTCCTGATTCAATTAATGATTCAATTCATGATTCATGATTCGATTCATGATTCATGATTCATGATTCAATTCATGATTCATGATTCAATTCATGATTCATGATTCAATTCATGATTCATGATTTATTATTCAATTCATGATTCATGATTCAATTCATGATTCATGATTCAATTCATGATTCATGATTCGATTCATGATTCATGATTCAATTCATGATTCATGATTCAATTCATGATTCATGATTCAATTCATGATTCATGATTTATGATTCAATTCATGATTCATGATTCAATTTATGATTCATGATTCATGATTTATTTCATGATTTGATTCATGATTCATGATTCAATTCATGATTGATGATTCATGATTCAATTCATGATTTATAATTCAATTCATGATTCATGATTCATGATTCAATTCATGATTCATGATTCATGATTCAATTCATGATTCATGATTCATGATTCAATTCATGATTCATGATTCAATTCATGATTCGACTCATGATTCATAATTCAATTCATGATTCATGATTAAATTCATGATTCGATTCATGATTCATGATTAAATTCATGATTCGATACATGATTCATGATTCATGATTCGATTCATGATTCATGATTTAATTCATGATTCATGATTCATGAATCATGATTCGATTCATGATTCATGAATCATGATTCGATTCATAATTCATGATTAAATTCATGATTCATGATTTATGATTTAATTCATGATTCATGACTCATGATTTAATTCATGATTCGATTCATGATTCATGATTCATGATTCATGATTCGATTCATGATTCATGATTCAATTCTTGATTCATGATTCAATTCATGATTCATGATTCGATTCATGATTCATGATTCAATTTATGATTCATGATTCATGATTTATTTCATGATTTGATTCATGATTCATGATTCAATTCATGATTGATGATTCATGATTCAATTCATGATTTATAATTCAATTCATGATTCATGATTCATGATTCAATTCATGATTCATGATTCATGATTCAATTCATGATTCATGATTCATGATTCAATTCATGATTCATGATTCAATTCATGATTCGACTCATGATTCATAATTCAATTCATGATTCATGATTAAATTCATGATTCGATTCATGATTCATGATTAAATTCATGATTCGATACATGATTCATGATTCATGATTCGATTCATGATTCATGATTTAATTCATGATTCATGATTCATGAATCATGATTCGATTCATGATTCATGAATCATGATTCGATTCATGATTCATGAATCATGATTCGATTCATAATTCATGATTAAATTCATGATTCATGATTTATGATTTAATTCATGATTCATGACTCATGATTTAATTCATGATTCAATTCATGATTCATGATTCATGATTCATGATTCATGATTCAATTCATGATTCGATTCATGATTCATGATTCAATTCATGATTCATGATTCATGATTCAATTCATGATTTATAATTCAATTCATGATTCATGATTCATGATTCGATTCATGATTAATGATTCATGATTCGATTCATGATTCATGATTCAGTTCATGATTCATGAATCATGATTCAATTCATGATTCATGATTCAATTCATGATTCAATTCATGATTCATGATTCGATTCATGATTCATGATTAAATTCATGATTCGATTCATGATTCATGATTAAATTCATGATTCGATACATGATTCATGATTCATGATTCGATTCATGATTCATGATTTAATTCATGATTCATGATTTAATTCATGATTCATGATTCATTTCATGATTCAATTTATGATTCATAATTCAGGATTCAATTAATGATTCAATTCATTAATCATAATTCAATTTATGAATTATGATTCATGATTCGATTCATGATTCAATTCATGATTCATGATTCATGATTCAATTCATGATTCGTGATTTGATTCATGATTCATGATTCAATCCATGATTCATGATTCAATTCATGATTTATGATTCAATTTATGATTCATGATTCAATTCATGATTCATGATTCGATTCATGTTTCATGATTCAATTCATGATTCATGATTCATGATTCAATTCATGATTCGATTCATGATTCATGATTCAATTCATGATTCATGATTCAATTCATGATTTATAATTCAATTCATGATTCATGATTCAATTCATGATTCATGATTCATGATTCGATTCATGATTAATGATTCATGATTCGATTCATGATTCATGATTCAGTTCATGATTCATGAATCATGATTCAATTCATGATTCATGATTCAATTCATGATTCATGATTCGATTCATGATTCATGATTAAATTCATGATTCGATTCATGATTCATGATTAAATTCATGATTCGATTCATGATTCATGATTCATGATTCGATTCATGATTCATGATTTAATTCATGATTCATGATTCATGAATCATGATTCGATTCATAATTCATGATTAAATTCATGATTCATGATTTATGATTTAATTCATGATTCATGACTCATGATTTAATTCATGATTCGATTCATGATTCATGATTCATGATTCACTTCATGATTCATGATTCAATTCATGATTCATGATTCAATTCATGATTCGATTCATGATTCATTATTCAATTCATGATTCATGATTCATGTTTTGATTCATGATTCATGATTCAATTAATGATTCATGATTCATGAAAAAATTCATTATTCATGATTCGATTCATGATTCATGATTCATGATTCATGATTCAATTCATGATTCATGATTCAATTCATGATTCCATTCATGATTCATGATTCGATTCATGATTTGATTTATGATTCATAATTCAATTCAAGATTCATGATTCAATTCATGATTCCATTCATGATTCATGATTCATGATTCGATTCAAGATTTATGTATCATGATTTGATTCATGATTCATGGATCATGATTCGGTTCATGATTCATGTTTCAATTTATGATTCAATTCTTGATTTAATTCATAATTGAATTCATGATTCATGATTTAATTCTTGATTCATGATTCATGATTCAATTCATGATTCGATTCATGATTCAATTCATGATTCATGATTCAATTCACGATTCATGATTCATGATTCGATTTATGATTCGTGATTCAATTCATGATTCATGATTTAATTTGTGATTCATAATTCAATTCATGATTCATGATTCATGATTCAACTCATGATTCATGATTCGTGATTCGATTCATGATTCATGATTCAATTCATGATTCATGATTCATGATTCAATTCATGATTCGATTCATGATTCATGATTCAATTCATGATTCATGATTCAATTCACGATTCATGATTCATGATTCGATTTATGATTCGTGATTCAATTCATGATTCATGATTTAATTTGTGATTCATAATTCAATTCATGATTCATGATTCATGATTCGATTCATGATTCATGATTCAATTCATGATTCATGATTCATGATTCAATTCATGATTCGTGATTCATGATTCATGATTCAATTCATGATTCATGATTCATGATTCAATCCATGATTCATGATTCAATTCATGATTCAATTCATGATTCATGATTTACGATTCAATTCTTAATTCATGATTCATTTCATGATTCAATTTATGATTCATAATTCAGGATTCAATTAATGATTCAATTCATGATTCATAATTCAATTCATGATTCATGATTCATGATTCGATTCATGATTCATGATTCAATTCATGATTCATGATTCATGATTCAATTCATGATTCGTGATTCATGATTCATGATTCAATTCATGATTCATGATTCGATTCATGATTCATGATTCATGATTCAATCCATGATTCATGATTCAATTCATGATTCATGATTCAATTCATGATTCATGATTCATGATTCAATTCATGATTCGATTCATGATTCATGATTCAATTCATGATTCATGAATCATGATTCGATTCATGATTTATGAATGATGATTCGATTCATAATTCATGATTAAATTCATGATTCATGGTTTATGATTTAATTCATGATTCATGATTCATTTCATGATTAAATTCATGATTCGATTCATGATTCATGATTCAATTCATGATTCATGATTCACTTCATGATTCATGATTCAATTCTTGATTCATGATTCATGATTCGATTCATGTTTAAATTCATGTTTCATGAATCTTGATTCAATTCATGATTTATTTCATGATTCATGATTCAATTCAAATTTCAATTCATGGTTCATGAATCTCAATTCAATTCATTATTTATTTCATGATTCATGATTCAATTCATGATTCAATTTATGATTCATGATTCATGATTCAATTCATGATTCGTGATTCATGATTCATGATTCAATTTATGATTCATGATTCAATTCATGATTCATGATTCAATCCATGATTCATGATTCATGATTCAATTTATGATTCATGATTCAATTCATGATTCATGATTCGATTCATGATTCATGATTCAATTCATGATTCATGATTCATGATTCAATTCATGATTCGATTCATGATTCATGATTCAATTCATGATTCATGATTCATGATTCAATTCATGATTTATAATTCAATTCATGATTCATGATTCATGATTCGATTCATGATTAATGATTCATGATTCGATTCATGATTCATGATTCAGTTCATGATTCATGAATCATGATTCAATTCATGATTCATGATTCAATTCATGATTCAATTCATGATTCATGATTCGATTCATGATTCATGATTAAATTCATGATTCGATTCATGATTCATGATTAAATTCATGATTCGATACATGATTCATGATTCATGATTCGATTCATGATTCATGATTTAATTCATGATTCATGATTCATGAATCATGATTCGATTCATAATTCATGATTAAATTCATGATTCATGATTTATGATTTAATTCATGATTCATGACTCATGATTTAATTCATGATTCAATTCATGATTCAATTCATGATTCATGATTTACGATTCAATTCATGATTCATGATTCATTTCATGATTCAATTTATGATTCATAATTCAGGATTCAATTAATGATTCAATTCATGATTCATAATTCAATTCATGATTCATGATTCATGATTCGATTCATGATTCATGATTCAATTCATGATTCATGATTCATGATTCAATTCATGATTCAATTTATGATTCATAATTCAGGATTCAATTAATGATTCAATTCATGATTCATAATTCAATTCATGATTCATGATTCATGATTCGATTCATGATTCATGATTCAATTCATGATTCATGATTCATGATTCAATTCATGATTCGTGATTCATGATTCATGATTCAATTCATGATTCATGATTCGATTCATGATTCATGATTCATGATTCAATCCATGATTCATGATTCAATTCATGATTCATGATTCAATTCATGATTCATGATTCACGATTCAATTCATGATTCGATTCATGATTCATGATTCAATTCATGATTCATGAATCATGATTCGATTCATGATTTATGAATGATGATTCAATTCATGATTCATGATTCACTTCATGATTCATGATTCAATTCTTGATTCATGATTCATGATTCGATTCATGATTTATTTCATGATTCATGATTCAATTCAAATTTCAATTCATGGTTCATGAATCTCAATTCAATTCATTATTTATTTCATGATTCATGATTCAATTCATGATTCAATTTATGATTCATGATTCAATTCATGATTCGTGATTCATGATTCATGATTCAATTCATGATTCATGATTTGATTCATGATTCATGATTCAATCCATGATTCATGATTCAATTCATGATTCATGATTCAATTTATGATTCATGATTCAATTCATGATTCATGAATCATGATTCGATTCATGATTTATGAATGATGATTCGATTCATAATTCATGATTAAATTCATGATTCATGGTTTATGATTTAATTCATGATTCATGATTCATTTCATGATTAAATTCATGATTCGATTCATGATTCATGATTCAATTCATGATTCATGATTCACTTCATGATTCATGATTCAATTCTTGATTCATGATTCATGATTCGATTAATGTTTAAATTCATGTTTCATGAATCTTGATTCAATTCATGATTTATTTCATGATTCATGATTCAATTCAAATTTCAATTCATGGTTCATGAATCTCAATTCAATTCATTATTTATTTCATGATTCATGATTCAATTCATGATTCAATTTATGATTCATGATTCATGATTCAATTCATGATTCGTGATTCATGATTCATGATTCAATTTATGATTCATGATTCAATTCATGATTCATGATTCAATCCATGATTCATGATTCAATTCATGATTCATGATTCAATTTATGATTCATGATTCAATTCATGATTCATGATTCGATTCATGATTCATGATTCAATTCATGATTCATGATTCATGATTCAATTCATGATTCGATTCATGATTCATGATTCAATTCATGATTCATGATTCATGATTCAATTCATGATTTATAATTCAATTCATGATTCATGATTCATGATTCGATTCATGATTAATGATTCATGATTCGATTCATGATTCATGATTCAGTTCATGATTCATGAATCATGATTCAATTCATGATTCATGATTCAATTCATGATTCAATTCATGATTCATGATTCGATTCATGATTCATGATTAAATTCATGATTCGATTCATGATTCATGATTAAATTCATGATTCGATACATGATTCATGATTCATGATTCGATTCATGATTCATGATTTAATTCATGATTCATGATTCATGAATCATGATTCGATTCATAATTCATGATTAAATTCATGATTCATGATTTATGATTTAATTCATGATTCATGACTCATGATTTAATTCATGATTCAATTCATGATTCAATTCATGATTCATGATTTACGATTCAATTCATGATTCATGATTCATTTCATGATTCAATTTATGATTCATAATTCAGGATTCAATTAATGATTCAATTCATGATTCATAATTCAATTCATGATTCATGATTCATGATTCGATTCATGATTCATGATTCAATTCATGATTCATGATTCATGATTCAATTCATGATTCAATTTATGATTCATAATTCAGGATTCAATTAATGATTCAATTCATGATTCATAATTCAATTCATGATTCATGATTCATGATTCGATTCATGATTCATGATTCAATTCATGATTCATGATTCATGATTCAATTCATGATTCGTGATTCATGATTCATGATTCAATTCATGATTCATGATTCGATTCATGATTCATGATTCATGATTCAATCCATGATTCATGATTCAATTCATGATTCATGATTCAATTCATGATTCATGATTCACGATTCAATTCATGATTCGATTCATGATTCATGATTCAATTCATGATTCATGAATCATGATTCGATTCATGATTTATGAATGATGATTCAATTCATGATTCATGATTCACTTCATGATTCATGATTCAATTCTTGATTCATGATTCATGATTCGATTCATGATTTATTTCATGATTCATGATTCAATTCAAATTTCAATTCATGGTTCATGAATCTCAATTCAATTCATTATTTATTTCATGATTCATGATTCAATTCATGATTCAATTTATGATTCATGATTCAATTCATGATTCGTGATTCATGATTCATGATTCAATTCATGATTCATGATTTGATTCATGATTCATGATTCAATCCATGATTCATGATTCAATTCATGATTCATGATTCAATTTATGATTCATAATTCAATTCATGATTCATGATTCGATTCATGATTCATGATTCAATTCCTGATTCATGATTCATGATTCAATTCATGATTCGATTCATGATTCATGATTCAATTCATGATTCATGATTCATGATTCAATTCATGATTTATAATTCAATTCATGATTCATGATTCATGATTCAATTCCTGATTCATGATTCATGATTCAATTCATGATTAATGATTCATGATTCGATTCATGATTCATGATTCAGTTCATGATTCATGAATCATGATTCAATTCATGATTCATGATTCAATTCATGATTCAATTCATGATTCATGATTCGATTCATGATTCATGATTAAATTCATGATTCGATTCATGATTCATGATTAAATTCATGATTCGATACATGATTCATGATTCATGATTCGATTCATGATTCATGATTTAATTCATGATTCTTGATTTATGATTTAATTCATGATTCATGACTCATGATTTAATTTATGATTTGATTCATGATTCATGATTCATGATTCACTTCATGATTCATGATTCAATTCATGATTCGATTCATGATTTATTATTCAATTCATGATTCATGATTCATGTTTTGATTCATGATTCATGATTCAATTCATGATTCATGATTCATGAAAAAATTCATGATTCATGATTAAATTCATGATTCATGATTCATGATTCATGATTCAATTCATGATTCATGATTCAATCCATGATTCCATTCATGATTCATGATTCGATTCATGATTTGATTTATGATTCATGATTCAATTCATGATTCATGATTTAATTCATGATTCCATTCATGATTCATGATTCATGATTCGATTCAAGATTTATGTATCATGATTTGATTCATGATTCATGGATCATGATTCGGTTCATGATTCATGTTTCAATTTATGATTCAATTCTTGATTTAATTCATAATTGAATTCATGATTCATGATTTAATTCTTGATTCATGATTCATGATTCAATTCATGATTCGATTCATGATTCATGATTCGATTCATGATTCATGATTCAACTCATGATTCATGATTCGTGATTCGATTCATGATTCATGATTCAATTCATGATTCATGATTCATGATTCAATTCATGATTCGATTCATGATTCATGATTCAATTCATGATTCTTGATTCAATTCACGATTCATGATTCATGATTCGATTTATGATTCGTGATTCAATTCATGATTCATGATTTAATTCGTGATTCATAATTCAATTCATGATTCATGATTCATGATTCGATTCATGATTCATGATTCAATTCATGATTTATGATTCATGATTCAATTCATGATTCGTGATTCATGATTCATGATTCATGATTCATGATTCAATCCATGATTCATGATTCAATTCATGATTCAATTCATGATTCATGATTTACGATTCAATTCATGATTCATGATTCATTTCATGATTCAATTTATGATTCATAATTCAGGATTCAATTAATGATTCAATTCATGATTCATAATTCAATTCATGATTCATGATTCATGATTCGATTCATGATTCATGATTCAATTCATGATTCATGATTCAATTCATGATTCGTGATTCATGATTCATGATTCAATTCATGATTCATGATTCGATTCATGATTCATGATTCATGATTCAATCCATGATTCATGATTCAATTCATGATTCATGATTCAATTCATGATTCATGATTTATTATTCAATTCATGATTCATGATTCAATTCATGATTCATGATTCGATTCATGATTCAATTTATGGTTCATGATTCATGATTCAATTCATGATTCGATTCATGATTCATGATTCAATTCATGATTCATGATTCATGATTCAATTCATGATTCATGATTCGATTCATGATTCATGATTAAATTCATGGTTCATGAATCTTGATTCAATTCATGATTTATTTCATGATTCATGATTCAATTCAAAATTCAATTCATGGTTCATGAATCTTGATTCAATTCATGATTTATTTCATGATTCAAGATTCAATTCATGATTCAATTTATGATTCATGATTCATGATTCAATTCATGATTCATGATTCATTTCATGATTCATGATTCCTGATTCAATTAATGATTCAATTCATGATTCATAATTCAATTCATGATTCATGATTTATGATTCGTGATTCATGATTCATGATTCAAGTCATGATTTATGATTCAATTCATGATTCATGATTTATGATTCAATTCATGATTCATGATTTAATTCATGATTCATGATTCAATTCATGATTCATGATTCAATTCATGATTCATGATTCAATTCATGATTCATGATTCGATTCATGATTCATTTCATGATTCATGATTCCTGATTCAATTAATGATTCAATTCATGATTCATGATTCGATTCATGATTCATGATTCATGATTCAATTCATGATTCATGATTCAATTCATGATTCATGATTTATTATTCAATTCATGATTCATGATTCAATTCATGATTCATGATTCAATTCATGATTCATGATTCGATTCATGATTCATGATTCATGATTCAATTCATGATTCATGATTCAATTCATGATTCATGATTTATGATTCAATTCATGATTCATGATTCAATTCATGATTCATGATTCAATTCATGATTCATGATTCGATTCATGATTCATGATTCAATTTATGATTCATGATTCATGATTTATTTCATGATTTGATTCATGATTCATGATTCAATTCATGATTGATGATTCATGATTCAATTCATGATTTATAATTCAATTCATGATTCATGATTCATGATTCAATTCATGATTCATGATTCATGATTCAATTCATGATTCATGATTCATGATTCAATTCATGATTCATGATTCAATTCATGATTCGACTCATGATTCATAATTCAATTCATGATTCATGATTAAATTCATGATTCGATTCATGATTCATGATTAAATTCATGATTCGATACATGATTCATGATTCATGATTCGATTCATGATTCATGATTTAATTCATGATTCATGATTCATGAATCATGATTCGATTCATAATTCATGATTAAATTCATGATTCATGATTTATGATTTAATTCATGATTCATGACTCATGATTTAATTCATGATTCGATTCATGATTCATGATTCATGATTCATGATTCGATTCATGATTCATGATTCAATTCTTGATTCATGATTCAATTCATGATTCATGATTCGATTCATGATTCATGATTCAATTTATGATTCATGATTCATGATTTATTTCATGATTTGATTCATGATTCATGATTTAATTCATGATTGATGATTCATGATTCAATTCATGATTTATAATTCAATTCATGATTCATGATTCATGATTCAATTCATGATTCATGATTCATGATTCAATTCATGATTCATGATTCATGATTCAATTCATGATTCATGATTCAATTCATGATTCGACTCATGATTCATAATTCAATTCATGATTCATGATTAAATTCATGATTCGATTCATGATTCATGATTAAATTCATGATTCGATACATGATTCATGATTTATGATTCGATTCATGATTCATGATTTAATTCATGATTCATGATTCATGAATCATGATTCGATTCATGATTCATGAATCATGATTCGATTCATGATTCATGAATCATGATTCGATTCATAATTCATGATTAAATTCATGATTCATGATTTATGATTTAATTCATGATTCATGACTCATGATTTAATTCATGATTCAATTCATGATTCATGATTCATGATTCATGATTCATGATTCAATTCATGATTCGATTCATGATTCATGATTCAATTCATGATTCATGATTCATGATTCAATTCATGATTTATAATTCAATTCATGATTCATGATTCATGATTCGATTCATGATTAATGATTCATGATTCGATTCATGATTCATGATTCAGTTCATGATTCATGAATCATGATTCAATTCATGATTCATGATTCAATTCATGATTCAATTCATGATTCATGATTCGATTCATGATTCATGATTAAATTCATGATTCGATTCATGATTCATGATTAAATTCATGATTCGATACATGATTCATGATTCATGATTCGATTCATGATTCATGATTTAATTCATGATTCATGATTCATGAATCATGATTCGATTCATAATTCATGATTAAATTCATGATTCATGATTTATGATTTAATTCATGATTCATGACTCATGATTTAATTCATGATTCAATTCATGATTCAATTCATGATTCATGATTTACGATTCAATTCATGATTCATGATTCATTTCATGATTCAATTTATGATTCATAATTCAGGATTCAATTAATGATTCAATTCATGATTCATAATTCAATTCATGATTCATGATTCATGATTCGATTCATGATTCATGATTCAATTCATGATTCATGATTCATGATTCAATTCATGATTCGTGATTCATGATTCATGATTCAATTCATGATTCATGATTCGATTCATGATTCATGATTCATGATTCAATCCATGATTCATGATTCAATTCATGATTCATGATTCATGATTCAATTCATGGTTCGATTCATGATTCATGATTCAATTCATGATTCATGATTCAATTCATGATTCATGATTCATGATTCAATTCATGGTTCGATTCATGATTCATGATTCAATCCATGATTCATGATTCAATTCATGATTCATGATTCAATTCATGATTCATGATTCATGATTCAATTCATGGTTCGATTCATGATTCATGATTCAATTCATGATTCATGAATCATGATTCGATTCATGATTTATGAATGATGATTCAATTCATGATTCATGATTCACTTCATGATTCATGATTCAATTCTTGATTCATGATTCATGATTCGATTCATGATTTATTTCATGATTCATGATTCAATTCAAATTTCAATTCATGGTTCATGAATCTCAATTCAATTCATTATTTATTTCATGATTCATGATTCAATTCATGATTCAATTTATGATTCATGATTCAATTCATGATTCGTGATTCATGATTCATGATTCAATTCATGATTCAATTTATGATTCATGATTCATGATTCAATCCATGATTCATGATTCAATTCATGATTCATGATTCAATTTATGATTCATGATTCAATTCATGATTCATGATTCGATTCATGATTCATGATTCAATTCCTGATTCATGATTCATGATTCAATTCATGATTCGATTCATGATTCATGATTCAATTCATGATTCATGATTCATGATTCAATTCATGATTTATAATTCAATTCATGATTCATGATTCATGATTCAATTCCTGATTCATGATTCATGATTCAATTCATGATTAATGATTCATGATTCGATTCATGATTCATGATTCAGTTCATGATTCATGAATCATGATTCAATTCATGATTCATGATTCAATTCATGATTCAATTCATGATTCATGATTCGATTCATGATTCATGATTAAATTCATGATTCGATTCATGATTCATGATTAAATTCATGATTCGATACATGATTCATGATTCATGATTCGATTCATGATTCATGATTTAATTCATGATTCATGATTTATGATTTAATTCATGATTCATGACTCATGATTTAATTCATGATTCGATTCATGATTCATGATTCATGATTCACTTCATGATTCATGATTCAATTCATGATTCGATTCATGATTTATTATTCAATTCATGATTCATGATTCATGTTTTGATTCATGATTCATGATTCAATTCATGATTCATGATTCATGAAAAAATTCATGATTCATGATTAAATTCATGATTCATGATTCATGATTCATGATTCAATTCATGATTCATGATTCAATCCATGATTCCATTCATGATTCATGATTCGATTCATGATTTGATTTATGATTCATGATTCAATTCATGATTCATGATTTAATTCATGATTCCATTCATGATTCATGATTCATGATTCGATTCAAGATTTATGTATCATGATTTGATTCATGATTCATGGATCATGATTCGGTTCATGATTCATGTTTCAATTTATGATTCAATTCTTGATTTAATTCATAATTGAATTCATGATTCATGATTTAATTCTTGATTCATGATTCAATTCATGATTCGATTCATGATTCATGATTCGATTCATGATTCATGATTCAACTCATGATTCATGATTCGTGATTCGATTCATGATTCATGATTCAATTCATGATTCATGATTCATGATTCAATTCATGATTCGATTCATGATTCATGATTCAATTCATGATTCTTGATTCAATTCACGATTCATGATTCATGATTCGATTTATGATTCGTGATTCAATTCATGATTCATGATTTAATTCGTGATTCATAATTCAATTCATGATTCATGATTCATGATTCGATTCATGATTCATGATTCAATTCATGATTTATGATTCATGATTCAATTCATGATTCGTGATTCATGATTCATGATTCATGATTCATGATTCAATCCATGATTCATGATTCAATTCATGATTCAATTCATGATTCATGATTTACGATTCAATTCATGATTCATGATTCATTTCATGATTCAATTTATGATTCATAATTCAGGATTCAATTAATGATTCAATTCATGATTCATAATTCAATTCATGATTCATGATTCATGATTCGATTCATGATTCATGATTCAATTCATGATTCATGATTCAATTCATGATTCATGATTCAATTCATGATTCGTGATTCATGATTCATGATTCAATTCATGATTCATGATTCGATTCATGATTCATGATTCATGATTCAATCCATGATTCATGATTCAATTCATGATTCATGATTCAATTCATGATTCATGATTTATTATTCAATTCATGATTCATGATTCAATTCATGATTCATGATTCGATTCATGATTCAATTTATGGTTCATGATTCATGATTCAATTCATGATTCGATTCATGATTCATGATTCAATTCATGATTCATGATTCATGATTCAATTCATGATTCATGATTCGATTCATGATTCATGATTAAATTCATCGTTCATGAATCTTGATTCAATTCATGATTTATTTCATGATTCATGATTCAATTCAAAATTCAATTCATGGTTCATGAATCTTGATTCAATTCATGATTTATTTCATGATTCAAGATTCAATTCATGATTCAATTTATGATTCATGATTCATGATTCAATTCATGATTCAAGATTCATTTCATGATTCATTTCATGATTCATGATTCCTGATTCAATTAATGATTCAATTCATGATTCATAATTCAATTCATGATTCATGATTTATGATTCGTGATTCATGATTCATGATTCAATTCATGATTTATGATTCAATTCATGATTCATGATTTATGATTCAATTCATGATTCATGATTTAATTCATGATTCATGATTCAATTCATGATTCATGATTCAATTCATGATTCATGATTCAATTCATGATTCATGATTCGATTCATGATTCATTTCATGATTCATGATTCATGATTCAATTAATGATTCAATTCATGATTCATGATTCGATTCATGATTCATGATTCATGATCCAATTCATGATTCATGATTCAATTCATGATTCATGATTCAATTCATGATTCATGATTTATTATTCAATTCATGATTCATGATTCAATTCATGATTCATGATTCAATTCATGATTCATGATTCGATTCATGATTCATGATTCATGATTCAATTCATGATTCATGATTCAATTCATGATTCATGATTCAATTCATGATTCATGATTTATGATTCAATTCATGATTCATGATTCAATTCATGATTCATGATTCAATTCATGATTCATGATTCGATTCATGATTCATGATTCAATTTATGATTCATGATTCATGATTTATTTCATGATTTGATTCATGATTCATGATTCAATTCATGATTGATGATTCATGATTCAATTCATGATTTATAATTCAATTCATGATTCATGATTCAATTCATGATTCATGATTCAATTCATGATTCATGATTCATGATTCAATTCATGATTCATGATTCAATTCATGATTCGACTCATGATTCATAATTCAATTCATGATTCATGATTAAATTCATGATTCGATTCATGATTCATGATTAAATTCATGATTCGATACATGATTCATGATTCATGATTCGATTCATGATTCATGATTTAATTCATGATTCATGATTCATGAATCATGATTCGATTCATGATTCATGAATCATGATTCGATTCATAATTCATGATTAAATTCATGATTCATGATTTATGATTTAATTCATGATTCATGACTCATGATTTAATTCATGATTCGATTCATGATTCATGATTTATGATTTAATTCATGATTCATGACTCATGATTTAATTCATGATTCGATTCATGATTCATGATTCATGATTCATGATTCGATTCATGATTCATGATTCAATTCTTGATTCATGATTCAATTCATGATTCATGATTCGATTCATGATTCATGATTCAATTTATGATTCATGATTCATGATTTATTTCATGATTTGATTCATGATTCATGATTCAATTCATGATTGATGATTCATGATTCAATTCATGATTTATAATTCAATTCATGATTCATGATTCATGATTCAATTCATGATTCATGATTCATGATTCAATTCATGATTCATGATTCATGATTCAATTCATGATTCATGATTCAATTCATGATTCGACTCATGATTCATAATTCAATTCATGATTCATGATTAAATTCATGATTCGATTCATGATTCATGATTAAATTCATGATTCGATACATGATTCATGATTCATGATTCGATTCATGATTCATGATTTAATTCATGATTCATGATTCATGAATCATGATTCGATTCATGATTCATGAATCATGATTCCATTCATGATTCATGAATCATGATTCGATTCATAATTCATGATTAAATTCATGATTCATGATTTATGATTTAATTCATGATTCATGACTCATGATTTAATTCATGATTCATGATTCATGATTCAATTCATGATTCATGATTCATGATTCAATTCATGATTCATGATTCAATTCATGATTCGACTCATGATTCATAATTCAATTCATGATTCATGATTAAATTCATGATTCGATTCATGATTCATGATTAAATTCATGATTCGATACATGATTCATGATTCATGATTCGATTCATGATTCATGATTTAATTCATGAATCATGATTCGATTCATGATTCGTGATTCATGATTCGATTCATGATTCATGATTCAATTCTTGATTCATGATTTGATTCATGATTCATGATTCAATTTTTGATTCATGATTCATGATTTGATTCATGATTCATGATTAAATTCATGATTCATGATTTATGATTCAATTCATGATTCATGATTTATGATTCAATTCATGATTCATGATTTATTTCATGATTCATGATTCGATTCATGATTCATGATTCAATTCATGATTCAATTCATAATTTATTTCATAATTCATGATTCGATTCATGATTCATGATTCATGATTCAATTCATGATTCAATTCATGATTTATGATTTAATTCATGATTCATGATTCAATTCATGATTCATGATTTTATGATTCGATTTATAATTCATGATTTATGATTTAATTCATGATTCATGATTCAATTCATGATTCATGATTCAATTCATGATTCATGATTCATTTCATGATTCAATTCATGATTCATGATTCCTGATTCAATTCATGATTCATGATTCAATTCATGATTCATAATTCAATTCATGATTCATGATTCATTTCATGATTCATGATTCAATTCATGATTTAATTCATGATTCAATTCATGATTCAATTCATGATTCAATTTATGATTCATAATTCATGATTCAATTCATGATTCAATTCATGATTCATGATTCATGATTCAATTCATGATTCATGATTCATGATTCGATTCATGATTCATGATTCAATTCATGATTCAATTCATGATTCGTAATTCATGATTCAGGATAAAATTCATGATTCATGATTCGATTCATGATTCATGATTCATGATTCATGATTCATGATTCATGATTCATGATTCAATTCATGATTCGTGATTCATGATTCATGATTCATGATTCATGATTCAATTCATGATTCGTGATTCATGATTCATGATTCGATTCATGATTCGATTCATGATTCATGATTCATGATTCATGATTCAATTCATGATTCATGATTCATGATTCAATTCATGATTTGATTCATGATTCATTATTCAATTCATGATTCATGATTCAATTCATGATTCATGATTCATGATTCGATTTATGATTCGTGATTCAATTCATGATTCATGATTTAATTCGTGATTCATAATTCAATTCATGATTCATGATTCATGATTCAATTCATGATTCATGATTCATGATTCAATTCATGATTCATGATTCATGATTCATGATTCAATTCATGATTCATGATTCATGATTCAATCCATGATTCATGATTCAATTCATGATTCAATTCATGATTCATGATTTACGATTCAATTTATGTTTTATGATTCATTTCATGATTCAATTTATGATTCATAATTCAGGATTCAATTAATGATTCAATTCATGATTCATAATTCAATTCATGATTCATGATTCGATTCATGATTCATGATTCAATTCATGATTCATGATTCATGATTCAATTCATGATTCGTGATTCATGATTCATGATTCAATTCATGATTCATGATTCGATTCATGATTCATGATTCATGATTCAATCCATGATTCATGATTCAATTCATGATTCATAATTCAATTCATGATTCATGATTTATGATTCAATTCATGATTCATGATTCAATTCATGATTCGATTCATGATTCAATTTATGATTCATGATTCATGATTCAATTCATGATTCGATTCATGATTCATGATTCAATTCATGATTCATGATTCAATTCATGATTCGATTCATGATTCATGATTCAATTCATGATTCATGATTCATGATTTAATTCATGATTTATAATTCAATTCATGATTCATGATTCATGATTCAATTCATGATTCATGATTCGATTCATGATTTATGATTCATGATTTGATTCATGATTCATGATTCAATTCATGATTCATGAATCATGATTCAATTCATGATTCATGATTCAATTCATGATTCGATTCATGATTCATGATTCGATTCATGATTCATGATTCGATTCATGATTCATGATTCAATTCATGATTCGATTCATGATTCATGATTAAATTCATGATTCGATACATGATTCATGATTCATGATTCGATTCATGATTCATGATTTAATTCATGATTCATGATTCATGAATCATGTTTCGATTCATAATTCATGATTAAATTCATGATTCATGATTTATGATTTAATTCATGATTCATGACTCATGATTTAATTCATGATTCGATTCATGATTCATGATTCATGATTCACTTCATATTTAATGATTCAATTCATGATTCGATTCATGATTCATTATTCAATTCATGATTCATGATTCATGTTTTGATTCATGATTCATGATTCAATTCATGATTCATGATTCATGTTTTGATTCATGATTCATGATTCAATTCATGATTCATGATTCATGATTCGATTCATGATTCATGATTCATGATTCATGATTCAATTCATGATTCATGATTCATGATTTGATTTATGATTCATGATTCAATTCATGATTCATGATTCAATTCATGATTCCATTCATGATTCATGATTCGATTCAAGATTTATGTATCATGATTCGATTCATGATTCATGGATCATGATTCGGTTCATGATTCATGTTTCAATTTATGATTCAATTCTTGATTTAATTCATAATTGAAATCATGATTCATGATTTAATTCTTGATTCATGATTCATGATTCAATTCATGATTCGATTCATGATTCGATTTATGATTCGTGATTCAATTCATGATTCATGATTTAATTCGTGATTCATGATTCAATTCATGATTCATGATTCATTTCATGATTCATTTCATGATTTATGATTCCTAATTCAATTCATGATTCATGATTCAATTCATGATTTATGATTCATTTCATGATTTATTATTTATGATTCAATTCATGATTCATGATTCAATTCATGATTTATAATTCATGATTTAATTCATGATTCATGATTCATGGTTCATGATTCATGATTCATGATTCGATTCATGATTCATGATTTATGATTCATGATTTATGATTCATGATTCGATTTATGATTCATGATTCAATTCATGATTCATTATTTAATTTGTGATTCATGATTCAATTCATGATTCATGATTCATTTCATGATTCCTGATTCAATTTATGATTCATGATTAAATTCATGATTCAATTCATGATTCAATTTATGATTCATAATTCATGATTCAATTCATGATTCAATTCATGATTCATGATTCATGATTCAATTCATGATTCATGATTCATGATTCATGATTCATGATTCATCATTCAATTCATGATTCATGATTTGATTCATGATTCATAATTCATGATTCAATTCATGATTCATGATTCATGATTCAATTCATGATTCATGTTTTAATTCATGATTCAATTCTTGATTCAATTCATAATTCAATTCATGATTCTTGATTCAATTCATGATTCAATTCATAATTTATGTTTGAATTGATGATTCGATTCATGATTCATGTTTGAATTCATGATTTAATTCATGATTCATTTCATGATTCATGATTCAATTCATAATTCATGATTCAATTCATGATTCATGATTTGAATCATGATTCATGATTCAATTCATGATTCATGATTCAATTCATGATTCATGATTTATGATTCAATTCATGATTCATAATTTGATTCTTGATTCAATTCATGATTCATGATTCATGACTCAATTTATGATTCGATTCATGATTGATGATTTATTTCATGATTCATGATTCATGATTCAATTCATGATTTATGATTCAATTCATGATTCATGATTCCTGATTCAATTCATGATTCATGATTCAATTCATGATTCATGATTCATGATTTGATTCATGATTCATGATTTGATTCATGATTCATGATTCAATTCATGATTCATAATTCATGACTCGATTCATGATTCATGATTCATGATTCGATTCATGATTCATGATTAAATTTATGATTTGATTCATTATTCATGATTAAATTCATGATTCGATACATGATTCATGATTCATGATTCGATTCAGGATTCATGATTAAATTCATGATTCATGATTTAATTCATGATTTGATTCATGATTCATGATTAAATTCATGATTAATGATTTATGATTCAATTCATGATTCATGATTCAATTCATGATTCGATTCATGATTCATGATTCATGATTCAATTCATGATTCATGATTCGATTCATGATTCGATTCATGATTCATGATTCAATTCTTGATTCATGATTCATGACTCGATTCATGATTCATGATTAAATTTATGATTCATGATTTATGATTCAATTCATGATTAATGATTTATTTCATGATTCAATTCATGGTTCATGAATCTTGATTCAATTCATGATTTATTTTATGATTCATGATTTGATTCATGATTAATGATTCATTATTCAATTTATGATTCAATTCATGATTTATTTCATGATTCATGATTCGATTCATGATTCATGATTCATGATTCAATTCATGATTCAATTCATGATTTATGATTCAATATATTATTTATGATTCATGATTCAATTCATGATTCATGATTCAATTCATGATTCATGATTCATTTCATGATTCATGATTCCTGATTCAATTCATGATTCATGATTCGATTCATGATTCATGATTCAATTCATGATTCATTATTCGCTTCATGATTCATGATTCAATTCTTGATTCATGATTCATGATTCGATTCATGATTCATGATTAAATTCATTGTTCATGAATCTTGATTCAATTCATGATTTATTTCATGATTCATGATTCAATTCAAAATTCAATTCATGGTTCATGAATCTTGATTCAATTCATGATTTATTTCATGATTCATGATTCAATTCATGATTCAATTTATGATTCATGATTCATGATTCAATTCATGATTCATGATTCATTTCATGATTCATTTCATGATTCATGATTCCTGATTCAATTCATGATTCATGATTCAATTCATGATTCAATTTATGATTCATAATTCAGAATTCAATTAATGATTCAATTCATGATTCATAATTCAATTCATGATTCATGATTTATGATTCGATTCATGAATCATGATTCAATTCATGATTCATGATTCATGATTCAATTCATGATTCGTGATTCATGATTCATGATTCAATTCATGATTCATCATTCGATTCATGATTCATGATTCATGATTTAATTCATGATTCATGATTCAATTCATGATTCATGATTCAATTCATGATTCATGATTTATGATTCAATTCATGATTCATGATTCGATTCATGATTCATGATTCATGATTCAATTCATGATTCATGATAAAATTCATGATTCATGATTCGAATCATGATTCATGATTCATGATTCATGATTCAATTCATGATTCATGATTCATGATTCGATTTATGATTCATGATTCAATTCATGATTCATGATTCATGATTCATGATTCAATTCATGATTCGTGATTCATGATTCATGATAAAATTCATGATTCATGATTCAATTCATGATTCATGATTCATGATTCGATTTATGATTCATGATTCAATTCATAATTCATGATTCAATTCATGATTCCATTCATGATTTATGGATCATGATTCGATTCATGATTCATAGATCATGATTCAATTCATGAATCCATTCATGATTTATGGATCATGATTCGATTCATGTTTCATAGATCATGATTCAATTCATGATTCATGTTTCAATTTATGATTCAATTCTTGATTTAATTCATAATTGAATTCATGATTCATGATTTAATTCTTGATTCATGATTCAATTCATGATTTGATTCATGATTCATGATTCGATGCATGATTCATGATTCAATTCATGATTCATGATTCGTGATTCGATTCATGATTCATGATTCAATTCATGATTCATGATTCATGATTCAATTGATGATTTAATTCATGATTCATGATTCAATTCATGATTCATGATTCAATTCATGATTCATGATTCATGATTCGATTTATGATTCATGATTCAATTCATGATTAATGATTGATGATTCAATTCATGATTCGATTCATGATTTATGATTCATGATTCATGATTCATGATTCAATTCATGATTCGATTCATGATTCATGATTCATGATTCATGATTCAATTCTTGATTCATGATTCAATTCTTGATTCATGATTCAATTCATGTTTTATGATTCATGATTCGATTCATGATTGATTTATGATTCAATTCATGATTCATGATTCATTTCATGATTCAATTCATGAATTATGATTCCTGATTCAATTCATGATTTATGATTCATTTCATGATTCATTTCATGATTCATGATTCGATTCATGATTCGATTCATGATTCATGATTCATGATTCAATTTATGATTCATGATTCAATTCATGATTCATGATTTATGATTCAATTCATGATTCATGATTCAATTCATGATTCATGATTCAATTCATGTTTCGATTCATGATTTATGATTCAATTCATGATTCATGATTCATGTTTTGATTCATGATTCATTTTTCAATTAATGATTCATGATTCATGATAAAATTCATGATTCATGATTCGATTCATGATTCTTGATTCATGATTCATGATTCATGATTCAATTCATGATTCATGATTCAATTCATGATTCCATTCATGATTCATGATTCATGATTCGATTCAAGATTTATGGATCATGATTCGATTCATGATTCATGGATCATGATTTGATTCATGATTCATGTTTCAATTTTTGATTCAATTATTGATTTAATTCATAATTGAATTCATGATTCATGATTTAATTCTTGATTCATGATTCATGATTTTATTCATGATTCGATTCATGATTCATGATTCAATTCATGATTTATGATTTATGATTCAATTCATGATTCATGATTCATTTCATGATACAATTCATGAATTATGATTCCTGATTCAATTCATGATTTATGATTCATTTCATGATTCATTTCATGATTCATGATTCGATTCATGATTCATGATTCATGATTCAATTCATGATTAATGATTCAATTCATGATTCATGATTTATGATTCAATTCATGATTCATGATTCAATTCATGTTTCGATTCATGATTTATGATTCAATTCATGATTCATGATTCATGTTTTGATTCATGATTCATGATTCAATTCATGATTCATGATTCATGATAAAATTCATGATTCATGATTTGATTCATGATTCATGATTCATGATTCATGATTCAATTCATGATTCATGATTTGATTTATGATTCATGATTCAATTCATGATTCATGATTCAATTTATGATTCCATTCATGATTCATGATTCATGATTCGATTCAAGATTTATGGATTATGATTCGATTCATGATTCATGGATCATGATTCGATTCATGATTCATGTTTCAATTTATGATTCAATTCTTGATTTAATTCATAATTGAATTCATGATTCATGATTTAATTCTTGATTCATGATTCATGATTCAATTCATGATTCGATTCATGATTCATGATTCAATTCATGATTCATGATTCATGATTCAATTCATGATTCGATTCATGATTGAGGATTCAATTCATGATTCATTATTCGTGATTCGAATCATGATTCATGATTCAATTCATGATTCATGATTCATAATTCAATTCATGATTCGTGATTTATGATTCGATTCATGATTCATGATTCAATTCATGATTCATGATTCATGATTCAATTCATGATTCGTGATTCATGATTCATGATTCAATTCATGATTCATGATTCGATTCATGATTCATGATTCATGATTCAATTCATGATTCATGATTCAATTCATGATTCATGATTTAATTCATGATTCATGATTTATGATTCAATTCATGATTCATGATTCAATTCATGATTCATGATTCGATTCATGATTCATGATTCATGATTCAATTCATGATTTATAATTCAATTCATGATTCATGATTCATGATTCAATTCATGATTCATGATTCATGATTCAATTCATGATTCATGATTCATGATTCAATTCATGATTCATGATTCAATTCATGATTCGATTCATGATTCATAATTCAATTCATGATTCATGATTAAATTCATGATTCGATTCATGATTCATGATTAAATTCATGATTCGATACATGATTCATGATTAAATTCATGATTCGATACATGATTTATGATTTAATTCATGATTCATGATTCATGAATCATGATACGTTTCATGATTCATGAATCATGATTCGATTCATGATTCATGAATCATGATTCGATTCATAATTCATGATTAAATTCATGATTCATGATTTATGATTTAATTCATGATTCATGACTCATGATTTAATTCATGATTCGATTCATGATTCATGATTCGATACATGATTCATGATTCAATTCTTGATTCATGATTCGATTCATGATTCATGATTCAATTCTTGATTCATGATTCATGATTCGATTCATGATTCATGATTAAATTCATGATTAATGATTTATGATTCAATTCATGATTCATGATTTATTTCATGATTCATGATTCGATTCATGATTCATGATTCAATTCATGATTCAATTCATGATTCAATTCATAATTTATTTCATAATTCATGATTCGATTCATGATTCATGATTCATAATTCAATTCATGATTCAATTCATGATTTATGATTTAATTCATGATTCACGATTCAATTCATGATTCATGATTTTATGATTCGATTTATAATTCATGATTTATGATTTAATTCATGATTCATGATTCAATTCATGATTCGTGATTCAATTCATGATTCATGATTCAATTCATGATTCAATTTATGATTCATAATTCATGATTCAATTCATGATTCAATTCATGATTCAATTCATGATTCATGATTCATGATTCAATTCATGATTCATGATTCATGATTCGATTCATGATTCATGATTCAATTCATGATTCAATTCATGATTCGTGATTCATGATTCATGATAAAATTCATGATTCATGATTCGAATCATGATTCATGATTCGAATCATGATTCATGATTCGAATCATGATTCATGATTCATGATTCATGATTCAATTCATGATTCATGATTCATGATTCATGATTCAATTCAGGATTCGTGATTCATGATTCATGATAAAATTCATGATTCATGATTCGATTCATGATTCATGATTCATGATTCATGATTCAATTCATGATTCATGATTCGATTTATGATTCATGATTCAATTCATGATTCATGATTCAATTCATGATTCCATTCATGATTTATGGATCATGATTCGATTCATGATTCATAGATCATGATTCAATTCATGATTCATGTTTCAATTTATGATTTAATTCATAATTGAATTCATGATTCATGATTTAATTCTTGATTCATGATTCAATTCATGATTTGATTCATGATTCATGATTCGATTCATGATTCATGATTCAATTCATGATTCATGATTCGTGATTCGATTTATGATTCATGATTCAATTCATGATTCATGATTCATGATTCAATTGATGATTCAATTCATGATTCATGATTCAATTCATGATTCATGATTCAATTCATGATTCATGATTCATGATTTGATTTATGATTCATGATTCAATTCATGATTAATGATTGATGATTCAATTCATGATTCGATTCATGATTTATGATACATGATTCATGATTCATGATTCAATTCATGATTCGATTCATGATTCATGATTTATGATTCAATTCATGATTCATGATTCAATTCATAATTCATGATTCAATTCTTGATTCATCATTCAATTCATGTTTTATGATTCATGATTCGATTCATGATTCAATTCATGATTTATGATTTATGATTCAATTCATGATTCATGATTCATTTCATGATTCAATTCATGAATTATGATTCCTGATTCAATTCATGATTTATGATTCATTTCATGATTCATTTCATGATTCATTTCATGATTCATAATTCGATTTATGATTCATGATTCAATTTATGATTCATGATTAAATTCATGATTCATGATTTATGATTCAATTCATGATTCATGATTCAATTCATGATTCATGATTCAATTCATGTTTCGATTCATGATTTATGATTCAATTCATGATTCATGATTCATGTTTTGATTCATGATTCATGATTCAATTCATGATTCATGATTCATGATAAAATTCATGATTCATAATTCGATTCATGATTCATGATTCATGATTCATGATTCAATTCATGATTCATGATTCAATTCATGATTCCATTCATGATTCATGATTCATGATTCGATTCAAGATTTATGGATCATGATTCCATTCATGATTCATGATTCGATTCAAGATTTATGGATCATGATTCGATTCATGATTCATGGATCATGATTCGATTCATGATTCATGTTTCAATTTATGATTCAATTCTTGATTTAATTCATAATTGAATTCATGATTCATGATTGAATTCTTGATTCATGATTCATGATTAAATTCATGATTCGATTCATGATTCATGATTCAATTCATGATTTATGATTTATGATTCAATTCATGATTCATGATTCATTTCATGATTCAATTCATGAATTATGATTCCTGATTCAATTCATGATTTATGATTCATTTCATGATTCATTTCATGATTCATTTCATGATTCATGATTCGATTCATGATTCATGATTCATGATTCAATTCATGATTCATGATTCAATTCATGATTCATGATTTATGATTCAATTCATGATTCATGATTCAATTCATGATTCATGATTCAATTCATGTTTCGATTCATGATTTATGATTCAATTCATGATTCATGATTCATGTTTTGATTCATGATTCATGATTCAATTCATGATTCATGATAAAATTCATGATTCATGATTCGATTCATGATTCATGATTCATGATTCATGATTCAATTCATGATTCATGATTCATGATTCGATTTATGATTCATGATTCAATTCATGATTCATGATTCAATTCATGATTCCATTCATGATTCATGATTCATGATTCGATTCAAGATTTATGGATTATGATTCGATTCATGATTCATGGATCATGATTCGATTCATGATTCATGTTTCAATTTATGATTCAATTCTTGATTTAATTCATAATTAAATTCATGATTCATGATTTAATTCTTGATTCATGATTCATGATTCAATTCATGATTCGATTCATGATTCATGATTCGATTCATGATTCATGATTCATGATTCAATTTATGATTCATGATTCATGATTCAATTCATGATTCGATTCATGATTCATGATTCAATTCATGATTCATTATTCGTGATTCGAATCATGATTCATGATTCAATTCATGATTCATGATTCATGATTCAATTCATGATTCGATTCATGATTGATGATTCAATTCATGATTCATTATTCAATTCATGATTCATGATTCGATTTATGATTGATGATTCAATTCATGATTAATGATTGATGATTCAATTTATGATTCGATTCATGATTCATGATTCAATTCATGATTCATGATTCATGATTCAATTCATGATTCATGATTCATGATTCATGATTCGATTCATGATTCATGATTCGATTCATGATTCAATGCATGATTCATGATTCATGATTCATGATTCATTAATCAATTCATGATTCGTGATTCATGATGCATGATAAAATTCATGATTCATCATTCGATTCATGATTCATGATTCATGATTCATGATTCAATTCATGATTCATGATTCATGATTCGATTTATGATTCATGATTCAATTCATGATACATGATTCAATTCATGATTCCATTCATGATTCATGATTCATGATTCGATTCAAGATTTATGGATCATGATTCAATTCATGATTCATGGATCATGATATGATTTATGATTCATGTTTCAATTTATGATTCAATTCTTGATTTAATTCATAATTGAATTCATGATTCATGATTTAATTCTTGATTCATGATTCATGATTCAATTCATGATTCTATTCATGATTCATGATTCGATTCATGATTCATGATTCAATTCATGATTCATGATTCGTGATTCGATTCATGATTCATGATTCAATTCATGATTCATGATTCATGATTCAATTCATGATTCGATTCATGATTTATGATTCAATTCATGATTCATGATTCAAGATTCGATTTATGATTCATGATTCAATTCATGATTAATGATTGATGATTCAATTCATGATTCGATTCATGATTTATGATTCATGATTCATGATTCATGATTCAATTCATGATTCGATTCATGATTCATGATTCATGATTTATGATTCAATTCATGATTCATGATTCAATTCATGATTCATGATTCAATTCTTGATTCATGATTCAATTCATATTTTATGATTCATGATTCGATTCATGATTCAATTCATGATTTATGATTTATGATTTAATTCATGATCCATGATTAATTTCATGATTCAATTCATGATTCATGATTCCTGATTCAATTCATGATTTATGATTCAATTCATAATTCATGATTTATGATTCAATTCATGATTCATGATTCAATTCATGATTCATGATTAAATTCATGATTCATGATTCAATTCATGATTCATGATTCAATTCATGATTCGATTCATGATTCATGATTCAATTCATGATTCATAATTCATGTTTTGATTCATGATTTATGATTCAATTCATGATTCATGATTCATGATAAAATTCATGATTCATGATTCGATTCATGTTTCATGATTCAATTCATGATTCATGATTCAATTCATAATTCATGATTTATGATTCAATTCATGATTTATGATTCAATTCATGATTCATGATTAAATTCATGATTCATGATTCAATTCATGATTCATGATTCAATTCATGATTCGATTCATGATTCATGATTCAATTCATGATTCATAATTCATGTTTTGATTCATGATTTATGATTCAATTCATGATTTATGATTCAATTCATGATTCATGATAAAATTCATGATTCATGATTCGATTCATGTTTCATGATTCATGATTCAATTCATGATTCATGATTCATGATTCGATTTATGATTCATGATTCAATTCATGATTCATGATTCAATTTATGATTCCATTCATGATTCGATTCATGATTTATGATTCAATTCATGATTCATGATTCAATTCATGATTCATGATTCGATTTATGATTCATGATTCAATTCATGATTAATGATTGATGATTCAATTCATGATTCGATTCATGATTTATGATTCATGATTCATGATTCATGATTCAATTCATGATTCGATTCATGATTCATGATTCATGATTTATGATTCAATTCATGATTCATGATTCAATTCATGATTCATGATTCAATTCTTGATTCATGATTCAATTTTTGATTCATGATTCATGATTCAATTCATGTTTTATGATTCATGATTCGATTCATGATTCAATTCATAATTTATGATTTATGATTCAATTCATGATTTATGATTTATGATTCAATTCATGATTTATGATTCATTTCATGATTCAATTCATGATTCATGATTCCTGATTCAATTCATGATTTATGATTCATTTCATGATTCATTTTATGATTCATGATTCGATTCATGATTCATGATTCATGATTCAATTCATGATTCATGATTCAATTCATGATTCATGATTCAATTCATGATTCGATTCATGATTCATGATTCAATTCATGATTCATGATTCATGTTTTGATTCATGATTCATGATTCAATTCATGATTCATGATTCATGATACATGATTCATGATACATGATTCGATTCATGATTCATGATTCATAATTCAATTCATGATTCATAATTCGATTTATGATTCATGATTCAATTCATAATTCATGATTCAATTCATGATTCTATTCATGATTCATGATTCATGATTCGATTCAAGATTTATGGATCATAATTCGATTCATGATTCATGTTTCAATTTATGATTCAATTCTTGATTTAATTCATAATTGAATTCATGATTCATGATTTACTTCTTGATTCATGATTCATGATTCAATTCATGATTCATGATTCGATTCATGATTCATGATTCAATTCATGATTCATGATTCATGATTCAATTCATGATTCGATTCATGATTCATGATTCAATTCATGATCCATGTTTCAATTTATGATTCAATTCTTGATTTAATTCATAATTGAATTCATGATTCATGATTTACTTCTTGATTCATGATTCATGATTCAATTCATGATTCATGATTCGATTCATGATTCATGATTCGATTCACGATCCATGATTCATGATTCAATTCATGATTCGATTCATGATTCATGATTCGATTCATGATTCATGATTCAATTCATGATTCATGATTCATGATTCGATTTATGATTCATGATTCAATTCATGATTCATGATTGATGATTCAATTCATGATTCGATTCATGATTCATGATTCATGATTTATGATTCAATTCATGATTCATGATTCAATTCATGATTCATGATTCAATTCTTGATTCATGATTAATGATTCAATTCATGTTTTATGATTCATGATTCGATTCATGATTCAATTCATGATTTATGATTTATGATTCAATTCATGATTCATGATTCAATTCTTGATTTAGTATTCATGATTCAATTCATGTTTTATGATTCATGATTCGATTCATGATTCAATTCATGATTTATGATTTATGATTCAATTCATGATTTATGATTCATTTCATGATTCAATTCATGATTCATGATTCCTGATTCAATTCATGATTTATGATTCATTTCATGATTCATTTTATGATTCATGATTCGATTCATGATTCATGATTCATGATTCAATTCATGATTCATGATTCAATTCAAGATTCATGATTCAATTCATGATTCAATTCATGATTCATGATTCCTGATTCAATTCATGATTTATGATTCATTTCATGATTCATTTTATGATTCATGATTCGAATCCTGATTCATGATTCATGATTCAATTCATGATTCATGATTCAATTCATGATTCATGATTCAATTCATGATTCGATTCATGATTCATGATTCAATTCATGATTCATGTTTTGATTCATGATTCATGATTCAATTCATGATTCATGATAAAATTCATTATTCATGATTCGATTCATGATTCATGATTCAATTCATTATTCATGATTCATGATTCGATTTATGATTCATGATTCAATTCATGATTCATGATTCAATTCATGATTCCATTTATGATTCATGATTCATGATTCGATTCAAGATTTATGGATCATGATTCGATTCATGATTCATGGATCATGATTCGATTCATGATTCATGTTTCAATTTATGATTCAATTCTTGATTTAATTCATAATTGAATTCATGATTCATGATTTAATTCTTGAATTATGATTCATGATTCAATTCATGATTCGATTCATGATTCATGATTCGATTCATGATTCATGATTCGATTCATGATTCATGATTCAATTCATGATTCATGATTCATGATTCAATTCATGATTCGATTCATGATTCATGATTCAATTCATGATTCATGATTCAATTCATGATTCAAGATTCATGATTCGATTTATGATTCATTATTCAATTCATGATTCATGATTGATGATTCAATTCATGATTCGATTCATGATTCATGATTTATGATTCAATTCATGATTCATGATTCAATTCATGATTCATGATTCAATTCTTGATTCATGATTAATGATTCAATTCATGATTCATGATTCATTTCATGATTCAATTCATGATTCATGATTCCTGATTCAATTCATGATTTATGATTCATTTCATGATTCATTTCATGATTCATGATTCGATTCATGATTCATGATTCATGATTCAATTCATGATTCATGATTCAATTCATGATTCATAATTTATGATTCAATTCATGATTCATGATTCAATTCATGATTCATTATTCAATTCATGATTCATGATTCAATTCATGATTCGATTCATGATTCATGATTCAATTCATGATTCATGATTCATGTTTTGATTCATGATTCATGATTCGATTCATGATTCATGATTCAATTCATGATTCATGATTCATGATTTAATTCATGATTCAATTCATGATTCATAAATCATGATTAATGATACATGATTCATGATTCATGATTCGATTCATAATTCATGTTTAAATTCATGATTTAATTCATGATTCATTTCATGATTCATGATTCAATTCATGATTCATGATTCAATTCATGATTCATGAATCAATTCATGATTCATGATTCAATTCATGATTCATGATTTATGATTCAATTCATGATTCATGAATTAATTCACGATTCATGATTCAATTCATAATTCATGATTCGATTCATGATTCAATTCATGATTCATGAATTTTGATTCAATTCCTGATTCATGATTCATGATTTGATTCATGATTCATGATTCATGATTTGATTCATGATTCATGATTCAATTTATGATTCATTATTCATGATTCGATTCATGATTCATGATTCATGAATAAATTTATGATTTGATTCATGATTCATGATTAAATTCATGATTCATGATTCAATTCATGATTTGAATTATGATTCATGATTAAATTCATGATTCATGATTAAATTCATGATTCATGATTTATGATTCAATTCATGATTCATGATTCATGATTCAATTCATAAATCGATTCATGATTCATCATTCAATTCATGATTCATGATTCGATTCATGATTCATGATTTGATTCATGATTCATGATTCAATTCTTGATTCATGATTCATGATTCGATTCATAATTCATGATTAAATTTATGAATTATGATTTATGATTCAATTCATGATTTATGATTTAATTCATGATTCAATTCATGGTTTATGAATCTTGATTCAATTCATGATTTATTTCATGATTGAATTCATGATTCATGATTCTTGATTTAATTCATGATGCATGAATTATGATTCAATTCATGATTCAAGATTCATGATTCAGGATTCAATTCATGATTCATGATTCATGATTCATGATTCAATTCATGATTCATGATTCATGTTTCAATTCATGATTCGAATCATGATTCATGTTTCAATTCATGATTCGATTCATGATTCATGTTTCAATTTATGATTCAATTCTTGATTCAATTCATAATTCAATTCATGATTCATGATTCAATTCATGATTCATGATTCATGATTCAATGCATGATTCATAATTCATGATTCGATTCATGATTCATGTTTGAATTCATGATTTAATTCATAATTTATTTCATGATTCTTGATTCAATTCATGATTCATGATTCAATTCATGATTCATGATTCGATTCATGATTCATGATTCAATTTATGATTCATGATTCATGACTTATGATTCAATTAATGATTCATGATTCAATTCATGATTCATGATTCAATTCATGATTCATGATTTATGATTCAATTCATGATTCATGATTCAATTTATGATTCATGATTCAATTCATGATTCAATTCATGATTCATGATTCAATTCATGATTCATGATTCAATTCATGATTCATGATTCATGATTCAATTCATGATTCATGATTCATGTTTTGATTCATGATTCATGATTTGATTCATGAT
Source organism: Mixophyes fleayi (assembly GCF_038048845.1). NCBI lineage: Eukaryota > Metazoa > Chordata > Amphibia > Anura > Limnodynastidae > Mixophyes > Mixophyes fleayi. The sequence continues at coordinate 13,930 of NW_027446276.1, read as the reverse complement.
TCATGATTCAATTCATGATTCATGATTCATGATTCAATTCATGATTCGATTCATGATTCATGATTTATGATTCATGATTCATGATTCATGATTCATGATTCATGATTCATGATTCATGATTCAATTCATGATACATGATTCAATTCATGATTCGATTCATGATTCAGGATTCAATTCATGATTCATGATTCAATTCATGATTCATGATTCATGATTCAATTCATGATTCGATTCATGATTCAGGATTCAATTCATGATTCGTGATTCCTGATTCAATTCATGATTCATGATTCATTTCATGATTCATGAGTCGATTCATGATTTATGATTCATGATTCATGATAAAATTCATTATTCATGATTGGATTCATGATTCATGATTCAATTCATGATTCATGATTCATGATTCGATTTATGATTCATGATTCAATTCATGATTCATGATTCAATTCATGATTCCATTTATGATTCATGATTCATGATTCGATTCAAGATTTATGGATCATGATTCGATTCATGATTCATGGATCATGATTCGATTCATGATTCATGTTTCAATTTATGATTCAATTCTTGATTTAATTCATAATTGAATTCATGATTCATGATTTAATTCTTGATTCATGATTCATGATTCAATTCATGATTCGATTCATGATTCATGATTCGATTCTTGATTCATGATTCGATTCATGATTCATGATTCAATTCATGATTAATGATTCGTGATTCGATTCATGATTCATGATTCAATTCATGATTCATGATTCATGATTCAATTCATGATTCGATTCATGATTCATGATTCAATTCATGATTCATGATTCAATTCATGATTCATGATTCATGATTCGATTTATGATTCATTATTCAATTCATGATTCATGATTGATGATTCAATTCATGATTCGATTCATGATTCATGATTCATGATTTATGATTCAATTCATGATTCATGATTCAATTCATGATTCATGATTCAATTCTTGATTCATGATTAATGATTCAATTCATGATTCATGATTCATTTCATGATTCAATTCATGATTCATGATTCCTGATTCAATTCATGATTTATGATTCATTTCATGATTCATTTCATGATTCATGATTCGATTCATGATTCATGATTCATGATTCAATTCATGATTCATGATTCAATTCATGATTCATAATTTATGATTCAAATTATGATTCATGATTCAATTCATGATTCATTATTCAATTCATGATTCATGATTCAATTCATGATTCGATTCATGATTCATGATTCAATTCATGATTCATGATTCAATTCATGATTCATGATTCATGATTCGATTCATGATTCATGATTCAATTCATGATTCATGATTCATGATTTAATTCATGATTCAATTCATGATTCATAAATCATGATTAATGATACATGATTCATGATTCATGATTCGATTCATAATTCATGTTTAAATTCATGATTTAATTCATGATTCATTTCATGATTCATGATTCAATTCATGATTCATGATTCAATTCATGATTCATGATTCATGAATCAATTCATGATTCATGATTCAATTCATGATTCATGATTTATGATTCAATTCATGATTCATGAATTAATTCACGATTCATGATTCAATTCATAATTCATGATTCGATTCATGATTCAATTCATGATTCATGATTTAAGATTCAATTCATGATTCATGAATTTTGATTCAATTCCTGATTCATGATTCATGATTTGATTCATTATTCATGATTCATGATTTGATTCATGATTCATGATTCAATTTATGATTCATTATTCATGATTCGATTCATGATTCATGATTCATGAATAAATTTATGATTTGATTCATGATTCATGATTAAATTCATGATTCATGATTCATGATTCAATTCATGATTTGATTCATGATTCATGATTAAATTCATGATTCATGATTTATGATTCAATTCATGATTCATGCTTCATGATTCAATTCATAAATCGATTCATGATTCATCATTCAATTCATGATTCATGATTCGATTCATGATTCATGATTCATGATTCATGATTTGATTCATGATTCATGATTCATGATTCAATTTATGATTCATGATTCATGATTCAATTCATGATTCGATTCATGATTCATGATTCAATTCATGATTCATTATTCGTGATTCGAATCATGATTCATGATTCAATTCATGATTCATGATTCATGATTCAATTCATGATTCGATTCATGATTGATGATTCAATTCATGATTCATTATTCAATTCATGATTCATGATTCGATTTATGATTGATGATTCAATTCATGATTAATGATTGATGATTCAATTTATGATTCGATTCATGATTCATGATTCAATTCATGATTCATGATTCATGATTCAATTCATGATTCATGATTCATGATTCATGATTCGATTCATGATTCATGATTCGATTCATGATTCAATGCATGATTCATGATTAAATTTATGAATTATGATTTATGATTCAATTCATGATTTATGATTTAATTCATGATTCAATTCATGGTTTATGAATCTTGATTCAATTCATGATTTATTTCATGATTGAATTCATGATTCATGATTCTTGATTTAATTCATGATGCATGAATTATGATTCAATTCATGATTCAAGATTCATGATTCAGGATTCAATTCATGATTCATGATTCATGATTCAATTCATGATTCATGATTCATGATTCAATTCATGATTCGATTTATGATTCATGATTCGATTCATGATTCATGTTTCAATTCATGATTCGAATCATGATTCATGTTTCAATTCATGATTCGATTCATGATTCATGTTTCAATTTATGATTCAATTCTTGATTCAATTCATAATTCAATTCATGATTCATGATTCAATTCATGATTCATGATTCATGATTCAATGCATGATTCATAATTCATGATTCGATTCATGATTCATGTTTGAATTCATGATTTAATTCATAATTTATTTCATGATTCTTGATTCAATTCATGATTCATGATTCAATTCATGATTCATGATTCGATTCATGATTCATGATTCATGATTTAATTCATGATTCATGATTCAATTTATGATTCATGATTCATGAATTATGATTCAATTAATGATTCATGATTCATGATTCAATTCATGATTCATGATTTATGATTCAATTCATGATTCATGATTCAATTTATGATTCATGATTCAATTCATGATTCAATTCATGATTCATGATTCAATTCATGATTCATGATTCAATTCATGATTCATGATTCATGATTCAATTCATGATTCATGATTCAATTCATGATTCATGATTCATGTTTTGATTCATGATTCATGATTTGATTCATGATTCATGATTCAATTCATGATTCATGATTCATGATTCAATTCATGATTCGATTCATGATTCATGATTTATGATTCATGATTCATGATTCATGATTCATGATTCATGATTCAATTCATGATACATGATTCAATTCATGATTCGATTCATGATTCAGGATTCAATTCATGATTCATGATTCAATTCATGATTCCTGATTCATGATTCAATTCATGATTCGATTCATGATTCAGGATTCAATTCATGATTCGTGATTCCTGATTCAATTCATGATTCATGATTCATTTCATGATTCATGAGTCGATTCATGATTTATGATTCATGATTCAATTCATGATTCATGATTCAATTCATGATTCATGATTCATGATTCAATTCATGATTCATGATTCAATTCATGATTCATGATTCAATTCATGATTCATGATTCATGTTTTGATTCATGATTCATGATTCAATTCATGATTCATGATAAAATTCATGATTCATGATTCGATTCATGATTCATGATTCATGATTCATGATTCGATTTATGATTCATGATTCAATTCATGATTCATGATTCGATTCATGATTCATGATTCATGATTCATGATTCAATTCATGATTCATGATTCATGATTCGATTTATGATTCATGATTCAATTCATGATTCATGATTCAATTCATGATTCCATTCATGATTCATGATTCATGATTCGATTCAAGATTTATGGATCATGATTCGATTCATGATTCATGGATCATGATTCGATTCATGATTCATGTTTCAATTTATGATTCAATTCTTGATTTAATTCATAATTGAATTCATGATTCATGATTTACTTCTTGATTCATGATTCATGATTCAATTCATGATTCGATTCATGATTCATGATTCGATTCATGATTCATGATTCAATTCATGATTCATGATTCATGATTCAATTCATGATTCGATTCATGATTCATGATTCAATTCATGATTCATGATTCAATTCATGATTCACGATTCATGATTCGATTTATGATTCATGATTCAATTCATGATTCATGATTGATGATTCAATTCATGATTCAATTCATGATTCATGATTAATGATTTATGATTCAATTCATGATTCATAATTCAATTCATGATTCATGATTCAATTCTTGATTCATGATTAATGATTCAATTCATGTTTTATGATTCATGATTCGATTCATGATTCAATTCATGATTTATGATTTATGATTCAATTCATGATTCATGATTCAATTCTTGATTCATGATTCCTGATTCAATTCATGTTTTATGATTCATGATTCGATTCATGATTCAATTCATGATTTATGATTTATGATTCAATTCATGATTCATGATTAATTTCATGATTCAATTCATGATTCATGATTCCTGATTCAATTCATGATTTATAATTCATTTCATGATTCATGATTCGATTCATGATTCATGATTCATGATTCAATTCATGATTCATGATTCAATTCATGATTCATGATTCATTTCATGATTAATGATTCAATTCATGATTCATGATTCATGATAAAATTCATGATTCATGATTCGATTCATGATTCATGATTCAATTCATGATTCATGATTCATGATTCGATTTCTGATTCATGATTCAATTCATGATTCATGATTCAATTCATGATTCCATTTATGATTCATGATTCTCGATTCGATTCAAGATTTATGGATCATGATTCGAATTATGATTCATGGATCATGATTCGATTCATGATTCATGTTTCAATTTATGATTCAATTCTTGATTTAATTCATAATTGAATTCATGATTCATGATTTAATTCTTAATTCATGATTCATGATTTAATTCATGATTCGATTCATGATTCATGATTCGATTCATGATTCATGATTCAATTTATGATTAATGATTCGTGATTCGATTCATGATTCTTGATTTAATTCATGATTCATGATTCATGATTCATGATTCATGATTCGATTCATGATTCATGATTCAATTCATGATTCATGATTCAATTCATGATTCATGATTCATGATTCGATTTATGATTCTTGAGTCAATTCATGATTCATAATTGATGATTCAATTCATGATTCGATTCATGGCTAATGATTCGTGATTTATGATTCAATTCATGATTCATGATTCAATTCATGATTCATGATTCAATTCTTGATTCATGATTAATGATTCAATTCATGTTTTATGATTCATGATTCGATTCATGATTCAATTCATGATTTATGATTTATGATTCAATTCATGATTCATGATTCATTTCATGATTCAATTCATGATTCATGATTCCTGATTCATTTCATGATTTATGATCCATTTCATGATTCATTTCATGATTCATGATTCGATTCATGATTCATGATTCATGATTCAATTCATGATTCATGATTCAATTCATGATTCATGATTTATGATTCAATTCATGATTCATGATTCAATTCATGATTCATTATTCAATTCATGATTCATGATTCAATTCATGATTCGATTCATGATTCATGATTCAATTCATGATTCATGATTCATGTTTTGATTCATGATTCATGATTCAATTCATGATTCATGATTCAATTCATGATTCATGATTCATGATTCAATTCATGATTCATGATTCATGTTTTGATTCATGATTCATGATTCATGATTCGATTCATGATTCATGATTCAATTCATGATTCATGATTCATGATTCAATTCATGATTCAATTCATGATTCATAAATCATGATTCATGATACATGATTCATGATTCATTATTCGATTCATGATTCATGTTTAAATTCATGATTTAATTCATGATTCATTTCATGATTCATGATTCAATTCATGATTCATGATTCAATTCATGATTCATGATTCGATTCATGATTCATGATTCATAAATCAATTCATGATTCATGATTCAATTCATGATTCATGATTTATGATTCAATTCATGATTCATGAATTAATTCACGATTCATGATTCAATTCATAATTCATGATTCATGATTCAATTCATGATTCATGATTTATGATTCAATTCATGATTCATGAATTAATTCACGATTCATGATTCAATTCATAATTCATGATTCATGATTTGATTCATGATTCATGATTTAATTCATGATTCATGATTCATGATTTAAGATTCAATTCATGATTCATGAATTATGAATTAATTCATGATTCATGATTCATGATTTGATTCATGATTCATGATTTGATTCATGATTCATGATTTAATTTATGATTCATTATTCATGATTCGATTCATGATTCATGATTCATGATTCGATTCATGATTCATGATTAAATTTATGTTTCGATTCATGATTCATGATTAAATTCATGATTCATGATTCATGATTCAATTCATGATTCGATTCATGATTCATGATTAAATTCATGATTCATGATTTATGATTCAATTCATGATTCATGATTCATGATTCAATTCATGAATCGATTCATGATTCATCATTCAATTCATGATTCATGATTCGATTCATGATTCATGATTCAATTCTTGATTCATGATTCATGATTCGATTCATAATTCATGATTAAATTTATGATTCATGATTTATGATTCAATTCATGATTTATGATTTAATTCATGATTCTTGATTCATGATTCAATTCATGATTCATGATTCATGATTCAATTCATGATTCATGAATCATGATTCAATTTATGATTCATGAGTCGATTCATGATTCATGTTTCAATTCATGATTCGAATCATGATTCATGTTTCAATTCATGATTCGATTCATGATTCATGTTTCAATTTATGATTCAATTCTTGATTCAATTCATAATTCAATTCATGATTCATGATTCAATTCATGATTCATGATTCATGATTCATGATTCAATTCTTGATTCATGATTCATGATTCGATTCATAATTCATGATTAAATTTATGATTCATGATTTATGATTCAATTCATGATTTATGATTTAATTCATGATTCAATTCATGGTTCATGATTTGATTCATGATTCATGATTCATGATTCAATTCATGATTCATGATTCATGATTCAATTCATGATTCGAATCATGATTCATGTTTCAATTCATGATTCGATTCATGATTCATGTTTCAATTTATGATTCAATTCTTGATTCAATTCATAATTCAATTCATGATTCATGATTCAATTCATGATTCATGATTCATGATTCATGATTCAATGCATGATTCATGATTCATGATTCAATTCATGATTCATGAATTATGATTCAATTAATGATTCATGATTCAATTCATGATTCATGATTCATAATTCAATTCATGATTCATGATTTAATTCATGATTCATGATTCAATTCATGATTCATGATTCAATTCATGATTCAATTCATGATTCAATTCATGATTCATGATTCATGATTCAATTCATGATTCATGATTCATGATTCAATTCATGATTAATGATTCAATTCATGATTCATGATTCATGTTTTGATTCATGATTCATGATTCATGATTCGATTCATGATTCATGATTCAATTCATGATTCATGATTCATGATTCAATTCATGATTCGATTCATGATTCATGATTTATGATTCATGATTCATGATTCATGATTCAATTCATGATTCATGATTCAATTCATGTTTCATGATTCAATTCATGGTTTGATTCATGATTCAGGATTCAATTCATGATTCATGATTCAATTCATGATTCATGATTCAATTCATGATTCGATTCATGATTCAGGATTCAATTTATGATTCGTGATTCATGATTCAATTCATGATTCATGATTCATTTCATGATTCATGATTCGATTCATGATTTATGATTCATGATTCAATTCATGATTCATGATTTAGTTCATGATTCATGATTCATGATTCAATTCATGATTCATGATTCATGATTCATGATTCATGATTCAATTCATGATTCATGATTCATGTTTTGATTCATGATTCATGATTCATGATTCAATTCATGATTCATGATTCAATTCATGATTCATGATTCATGATTCAATTCATGATTCATGATTCAATTCATGATTCATGATTCATGATTCATGATTCAATTCATGATTCATGATTCATGATTCAATTCATGATTCGATTCATGATTCATGATTTATGATTCATGATTCATGATTCATCATTCATCATTCATGATTCAATTCATGATTCATGATTCAATTCATGATTCATGATTCAATTCATGATTCATGATTCATGATTCAATACATGTTTTATGATTCATGATTCGATTCATGATTCATGATTCATTTCATGATTCATTATTTATGATTCAATTCATGATTCATGATTCAATTCATGATTCATGATTCATGATTCAATTCATGATTCATGATTCGATTCATGATTCATGATTCATGGTTCATGATTCATGATTCGATTCATGATTCATGATATTCGATTCATGATTCATGATTTATGATTCAATCATGATTTATGATTCATGATTCGATTTACGAATTATGATTCAATTCATGATTCATGATTCAATTCATGATTCATGATTCGATTCATGATTCATAATTCATGATTCAATTCATGATTCATGATTCGATTTATGATTCATGATTCATGATTCATGATTCATGATTCAATTCATGATTCATCATTCATTTCCTGATTCATTTCATGATTCATGATTCCTGATTCAATTCATGATTCATGATTCAATTCATGATACATGATTCATTTCATGATTCATGATTCATGATTCAATTCATGATTTAATTCATGATCCAACTTATGTATTATAATTCATGATTCATGATTCCTGATTCAATTCATGTTTTATGATTCATGATTCGATTCATGATTCAATTCATGATTTATGATTTATGATTCAATTCATGATTCATGATTCCTGATTCAATTCATGATTTATGATTCATTTCATGATTCATTTCATGATTCATGATTCGATTCAGGATTCATGATTCAATTCATGATTCATGATTTATGATTCATTTCATGATTCATGATTCAATTCATGATTCATGATTCATGATTAATGATTCATCATTCATCATTCATCATTCATGATTCAATTCATGATTCATGATTCAATTCATGATTCATGATTCAATTCATGATTCATGATTCATGATTCAATACATGTTTTATGATTCATGATTCGATTCATGATTCATGATTCATTTCATGATTCATTATTTATGATTCAATTCATGATTCATGATTCAATTCATGATTCATGATTCATGATTAAATTCATGATTCATGATTCGATTCATGATTCATGATTCATCGTTCATGATTCATGATTCGATTCATGATTCATGATATTCGATTCATGATTCATGATTTATGATTCAATCATGATTTATGATTCATGATTCAATTTATGAATTATGATTCACTTCATGATTCATGATTCAATTCATGATTCATGATTCGATTCATGATTCATAATTCATGATTCAATTCATGATTCATGATTCATGATTCGATTTATGATTCATGATTCATGATTCATGATTCATGATTCAATTCATGATTCATGATTCATTTCATGATTCATGATTCAATTCAAGATTCATGATTCAATTCATGATTCATTTCATGATTCATGATTCCTGATTCAATTCATGATTCATGATTCAATTCATGATACATGATTCATTTCATGATTTAATTCATGTTTTATGATTCATGATTCGATTCATGATTCAATTCATGATTTATGATTTATGATTCAATTCATGATTCATTTCATGATTCAATTCATTATTCATGATTCCTGATTCAATTCATGATTTATGATTCATTTCATCATTCATTTCATGATTCATGATTTGATTCAGGATTCATGATTCATGATTCAATTCATGATTCATGATTTATGATTCATTTCATGATTCATGATTCAATTCATGATTCATTATTCAATTCATGATTCATGATTCAATTCATGATTCATGATTCAATTCATGATTCGATTCATGATTCATGATTCAATTCATGATTCATGATTCATGTTTTGATTCATGATTCATGATTCAATTCATGATTCATGATTCATGATTCAATTCATGATTTATGATTCATGATTCAATTCATGATTCGATTCATGATTCATAAATCATGATTCATGATACATGATTCATGATTCATGATTCAATTCATGATTCATGATTCGATTCATGATTCATAATTCATGAATCAATTCATGATTTATGATTCAATTCATGATTCATGATTTATGATTCAATTCATGATTCATGATTCAATTCACGAGTCATGATTCAATTCATATTCATGATTCATGATTCGATTCATGATTCATGATTCGATTCATGATTCATAATTCATGATTCAATTCATGATTCATGATTCATGATTCGATTTATGATTCATGATTCATGATTCATGATTCATGATTCAATTCATGATTCATGATTCATTTCATGATTCATGATTCAATTCAAGATTCATGATTCAATTCATGATTCATTTCATGATTCATGATTCCTGATTCAATTCATGATTCATGATTCAATTCATGATACATGATTCATTTCATGATTTAATTCATGTTTTATGATTCATGATTCGATTCATGATTCAATTCATGATTTATGATTTATGATTCAATTCATGATTCATTTCATGATTCAATTCATTATTCATGATTCCTGATTCAATTCATGATTTATGATTCATTTCATCATTCATTTCATGATTCATGATTTGATTTAGGATTCATGATTCATGATTCAATTCATGATTCATGATTTATGATTCATTCATGATTCATGATTCAATTCATGATTCATTATTCAATTCATGATTTCATGATTCAATTCATGATTCATGATTCAATTCATGATTCGATTCATGATTCATGATTCAATTCATGATTCATGATTCATGTTTTGATTCATGATTCATGATTCAATTCATGATTCATGATTCATGATTCAATTCATGATTTATGATTCATGATTCAATTCATGATTCGATTCATGATTCATAAATCATGATTCATGATACATGATTCATGATTCATGATACGATTCATGATTCATGTTTGAATTCATGATTTAATTCATGATTCATTTCATGATTCATGATTCAATTCATGATTCATTATTCAATTCATGATTCATGATTCATGATTCAATTCATGATTAATGATTTATGATTCAATTCATGATTCATGATGAATGATTTAATTCATGATTAGATTCATGATTCATGATTCATGATTCAATTCATAATTCATGATTCGATTCATGATTCATGATTCGATTCATGATTCATGATTCAATTCTTTATTCATGATTCATGATTCGATTCATGATTCATGATTAAATTTATGATTCATGATTTATGATTCAATTCATGATTCATGATTTATTTCATAATTCAATTCATGGTTCATGAATCTTGATTCAATTCATGATTTATTTCATGATTCATGATTTGATTCATGATTCAATTTATGATTCAATTCATGATTTATTTCATGATTCATGATTCGATTCATGATTCATTATTTATGATTCAATTCTTGCTTCATGGTTCATGATTCATGATTCATGATTCGATTCATGATTCATGATTTATGATTCAATTCATGATTCATGATTCAATTCATGATTTATGATTCATGATTTAATTCGTGATTCATGATTCAATTCATGATACATGATTTAATTCGTGATTCATGATTCAATTCATGATTCATGATTCATTTCATGATTCATGATTCATTTCATGATTCATTTCATGATTCATGATTCATGATTCAATTCATGATTCATGATTCAATTCATGATTTATGATTCATTTCATGATTCATGATTCATGATTAAATTCATGATTCAATTCATGATTCAATTTATGATTCATAATTCATGATTCAATTCATGATTCGATTCATGATACATGATTCATGATTCAAGATTCATGATTCAATTTATGATTCATGATTCAATTCATAATTGATGATTTATGATTCATGATTCAATTCATGATTCATAATTTGATTCATGATTCATAATTCATGATTCAATTCATGATTCATGATTCATGATTCAATTCATGATTCATGAATCATGATTCGATTCATGATTCATGTTTTAATTCATGATTCAATTCTTGATTCAATTCATAATTCAATTCATGATTCTTGATTCAATTCATGATTCGATTCATGATTCAATTTATGATTCATAATTCATGATTCAATTCATGATTCAATTCATGATACATGATTCATGATTCAATTCATGATTCGATTCATGATTCAATTTATGATTCATAATTCATGATTCAATTCATAATTCATGATTCATGATTCATGATTCAATTCATGATTCATGATTTGATTCATGATTCATAATTCATGATTCAATTCATGATTCATGATTGAATTCATGATTCATGATTCATGATTCATGATTCAATTCATGATTCATGATTTGATTCATGATTCATAATTCATGATTCAATTCATGATTCATGATTCATGATTCAATTCATGATTCATGAATCATGATTCGATTCATGATTCATGTTTTAATTCATGATTCAATTCTTGATTCGATTCATAATTCAATTCATGATTCTTGATTCAATTCATGATTCGATTAATGATTCATGTTTGAATTCATGATTCGATTCATGATTCATGTTTGAATTCATGATTTAATTCATGATTCATTTCATGATTCATGATTCAATTCATGATTCATTATTCAATTCATGATTCATGATTCATGATTCAATTCATGATTCATGATTCAATTCATGATTCATGATTTATGATTCAATTCATGATTCATGATTCAATTCATGATTCATGATTCAATTCATGATTCATGATTCATGATTCAATTCATGACTCATGATTCAATTCATGATTCATGATTCTTGACTCAATTTATGATTCGATTCATGATTCATGATTCAATTCATGATTCATGATTAAATTCATGATTTATGATTCAATTCATGGTTCCTGATTCAATTCATGATTCATGGTTCATCATTCAATTCATGATTCATGATTCATGATTTGATTCATGATTCATGATTCATGATTTGATTCATGATTCATGATTCAATTCATGATTCATTATTCATGACTAGATTCATGATTCATGATTAGATTCATGATTCATGATTAAATTTATGATTCGATTCAATATTCATGATTAAATTCATGATTCGATACATGATTCATGCTTAAATTCATGATTCATGATTCATGATTTAATTCATGATTCGATTCATGATTCATGATTAAATTCATGATTAATGATTTATGATTCAATTCATGATTCATGATGAATGATTTAATTCATGATTAGATTCATGATTCATGATTCATGATTCAATTCATAATTCATGATTCGATTCATGATTCATGATTCGATTCATGATTCATGACTCAATTCTTTATTCATGATTCATGATTCGATTCATGATTCATGATTAAATTTATGATTCATGATTTATGATTCAATTCATGATTCATGATTTATTTCATAATTTAATTCATGGTTCATGAATCTTGATTCAATTCATGATTTATTTCATGATTCATGATTTGATTCATGA